>NW_028227367.1:313325-391297 GCF_978045245.1 Mus caroli | reverse complement strand
TTAGAATTTACTGAAAAACCCGCATTAGACGAAATGCACAGTGTAGTACATTGTATATGAGTGAGTTGCACTGAAAAACTTAGAATTTACTGAAAAACCCGCATTAGACGAAATGCACAGTGTAGTACATTGTATATGAGTGAGTTGCACTGAAAAACTTAGAATTTACTGAAAAACCCGCATTAGACGAAATGCACAGTGTAGTACATTGTATATGAGTGAGTTGCACTGAAAAACTTAGAATTTACTGAAAAACCCGCATTAGACGAAATGCACAGTGTAGTACATTGTATATGAGTGAGTTGCACTGAAAAACTTAGAATTTACTGAAAAACCCGCATTAGACGAAATGCACAGTGTAGTACATAGTATATGAGTGAGTTGCACTGAAAAACTTAGAATTTACTGAAAAACCCGCATTAGACGAAATGCACAGTGTAGTACATAGTATATGAGTGAGTTGCACTGAAAAACTTAGAATTTACTGAAAAACCCGCATTAGACGAAATGCACAGTGTAGTACATAGTATATGAGTGAGTTGCACTGAAAACTTAGAATTTACTGAAAAACCCGCATTAGACGAAATGCACAGTGTAGTACATTGTATATGAGTGAGTTGCACTGAAAAACTTAGAATTTACTGAAAAACCCGCATTAGACGAAATGCACAGTGTAGTACATTGTATATGAGTGAGTTGCACTGAAAAACTTAGAATTTACTGAAAAACCCGCATTAGACGAAATGCACAGTGTAGTACATAGTATATGAGTGAGTTGCACTGAAAAACTTAGAATTTACTGAAAAACCCGCATTAGACGAAATGCAGAGTGTAGTACATTGTATATGAGTGAGTTGCACTGAAAAACTTAGAATTTACTGAAAAACCCGCATTAGACGAAATGTACAGTGTAGTACATAGTATATGAGTGAGTTGCACTGAAAAACTTAGAATTTACTGAAAAACCCGCATTAGACGAAATGCACAGTGTAGTACATAGTATATGAGTGAGTTGCACTGAAAAACTTAGAATTTACTGAAAAACCCGCATTAGACGAAATGCACAGTGTAGTACATAGTATATGAGTGAGTTGCACTGAAAAACTTAGAATTTACTGAAAAACCCGCATTAGACGAAATGAACAGTGTAGTACATTGTATATGAGTGAGTTGCACTGAAAAACTTAGAATTTACTGAAAAACACGCATCAGACTAAATGCACAGTGTAGTACATAGTATATGAGTGAGTTGCACTGAAAAACTTAGAATTTACTGAAAAACCCGCATTAGACGAAATGCACAGTGTAGTACATTGTATATGAGTGAGTTGCACTGAAAAACTTAGAATTTACTGAAAAACCCGCATTAGACGAAATGCACAGTGTAGTACATTGTATATGAGTGAGTTGCACTGAAAAACTTAGAATTTACTGAAAAACCCGCATTAGACGAAATGCACAGTGTAGTACATTGTATATGAGTGAGTTGCACTGAAAAACTTAGAATTTACTGAAAAACCCGCATTAGACGAAATGCACAGTGTAGTACATTGTATATGAGTGAGTTGCACTGAAAAACTTAGAATTTACTGAAAAACCCGCATTAGACGAAATGCACAGTGTAGTACATAGTATATGAGTGAGTTGCACTGAAAAACTTAGAATTTACTGAAAAACCCGCATTAGACGAAATGCAGCAGTGTAGTACATTGTATATGAGTGAGTTGCACTGAAAAACTTAGAATTTACTGAAAAACCCGCATTAGACGAAATGTACAGTGTAGTACATAGTATATGAGTGAGTTGCACTGAAAAACTTAGAATTTACTGAAAAACCCGCATTAGACGAAATGCACAGTGTAGTACATAGTATATGAGTGAGTTGCACTGAAAAACTTAGAATTTACTGAAAAACCCGCATTAGACGAAATGCACAGTGTAGTACATTGTATATGAGTGAGTTGCACTGAAAAACTTAGAATTTACTGAAAAACCCGCATTAGACGAAATGAACAGTGTAGTACATTGTATATGAGTGAGTTGCACTGAAAAACTTAGAATTTACTGAAAAACACGCATCAGACTAAATGCACAGTGTAGTACATAGTATATGAGTGAGTTGCACTGAAAAACTTAGAATTTACTGAAAAACCCGCATTAGACGAAATGCACAGTGTAGTACATTGTATATGAGTGAGTTGCACTGAAAAACTTAGAATTTACTAAAAAACCCGCATTAGACGAAATGCACAGTGTAGTACATTGTATATGAGTAAGTTGCACTGAAAAACTTAGAATTTACTGAAAAACCCGCATTAGACGAAATGCACAGTGTAGTACATTGTATATGAGTGAGTTGCACTGAAAAACTTAGAATTTACTGAAAAACCCGCATTAGACGAAATGCAGAGTGTAGTACATAGTATATGAGTGAGTTGCACTGAAAAACTTAGAATTTACTGAAAAACCCGCATTAGACGAAATGCACAGTGTAGTACATTGTATATGAGTGAGTTGCACTGAAAAACTTAGAATTTACTGAAAAACCCGCATTAGACGAAATGCACAGTGTAGTACATTGTATATGAGTGAGTTGCACTGAAAAACTTAGAATTTACTGAAAAACCCGCATTAGACGAAATGTACTGTGTAGTACATAGTATATGAGTGAGTTGCACTGAAAAACTTAGAATTTACTGAAAAACCCGCATTAGACGAAATGCACAGTGTAGTACATAGTATATGAGTGAGTTGCACTGAAAAACTTAGAATTTACTGAAAAACCCGCATTAGACGAAATGCACAGTGTAGTACATTGTATAAGATTGAGTTGCACTGAAAAACTTACAATTTACTGAAAAAACCGCATTAGACGAAATGCACAGTGTAGTACATTGTATATGAGTGAGTTGCACTGAAAAACTTAGAATTTTCTGAAAAACCCGCATTAGACGAAATGCACAGTGTAGTACATTGTATATGAGTGAGTTGCACTGAAAAACTTAGAATTTACTGAAAAACCCGTTTTAGACGAAATGCACAGTGTAGTACATTGTATATGAGTCAGTTGCACTGAAAAACTTAGAATTTACTGAAAAACCCACATTAGACGAAATGCACAGTGTAGTACATAGTATATGAGTGAATTGCACTGAAAAACTTAGAATTTACTGAAAAACCCGCATTAGACGAAATGCACAGTGTAGTACATTGTATATGAGTGAGTTGCACTGAAAAACTTAGAATTTACTGAAAAACCCGCATTAGACGAAATGCACAGTGTAGTACATTGTATATGAGTGAGTTGCACTGAAAAACTTAGAATTTACTGAAAAACCCGCATTAGACGAAATGTACAGTGTAGTACATAGTATTTGAGTGAGTTGCACTGAAAAACTTAGAATTTACTGAAAAACCCGCATTAGACGAAATGCACAGTGCAGTACATAGTATATGATTGAGTTGCACTGAAAAACTTAGAATTTACTGAAAAACCCTCATTAGACGAAATGCACAGTGTAGTACATTGTATATGAGTGAGTTGCACTGAAAAACTTAGAATTTACTGAAAAACCCGCATTAGACGAAATGCACAGTGTAGTACATTGTATATGAGTGAGTTGCACTGAAAAACTTAGAATTTACTGAAAAACCCGCATTAGACGAAAATGCACAGTTTAGTACATTGTATATGAGTGAGTTGCACTGAAAAACTTAGAATTTACTGAAAAACCCGCATTAGACGAAATGCACAGTGTAGTACATTGTATATGAGTGAGTTGCACTGAAAAACTTAGAATTTACTGAAAAACCCGCATTAGACGAAATGCACAGTGTAGTACATTGTATATGAGTGAGTTGCACTGAAAAACTTAGAATTTACTGAAAAACCCGCATTAGAAGAAATGCACAGTGTAGTACATTGTATATGAGTGAGTTGCACTGAAAAACTTAGAATTTACTGAAAAACCCGCATTAGACGAAATGTACAGTGTATTACATAGTATATGAGTGAGTTGCACTGAAAAACTTAGAATTTACTGAAAAACCCGCATTAGACGAAATGCACAGTGTAGTACATTGTATATGAGTGAGTTGCACTGAAAAACTTAGAATTTACTGAAAAACCCGCATTAGACGAAATGCACAGTGTAGTACATTGTATATGAGTGAGTTGCACTGAAAAACTTAGAATTTACTGAAAAACGCGCATTAGACGAAATGCACAGTGTAGTACATTGTATATGAGTGAGTTGCACTGAAAAACTTAGAATTTACTGAAAAAACCCGCATTAGACGAAATGCACAGTGTAGTACATAGTATATGAGTGAGTTGCACTGAAAAACTTAGAATTTACTGAAAAACCCGCATTAGACGAAATGCAGAGTGTAGTACATTGTATATGAGTGAGTTGCACTGAAAAACTTAGAATTTACTGAAAAACCCGCATTAGACGAAATGCACAGTGTAGTACATTGTATATGAGTGAGTTGCACTGAAAAACTTAGAATTTACTGAAAAACCCGCATTAGACGAAATGTACAGTGTAGTACATAGTATATGAGTGAGTTGCACTGAAAAACTTAGAATTTACTGAAAAACCCGCATTAGACGAAATGCACAGTGTAGTACATAGTATATGAGTGAGTTGCACTGAAAAACTTAGAATTTACTGAAAAACCCGCATTAGACGAAATGCACAGTGTAGTACATTGTATATGAGTGAGAAACTTAGAATTTACTGAAAAACCCGCATTAGACGAAATGAACAGTGTAGTACATTGTATATGAGTGAGTTGCACTGAAAAAACTTAGAATTTACTGAAAAAACACGCATCAGACTAAATGCTACGAGTGTAGTACATTGTATATAGTGAGTTGCACTGAAAAACTTAGAATTTACTGAAAAACCCGCATTAGACGAAAATGCACAGTGTAGTACATTGTATATGGAGTGAGTTGCACTGAAAAACTTAGAATTTACTGAAAAAACCCGCATTAGACGAAATGCACAGTGTAGTACATAGTATATGAGTGAGTTGCACTGAAAAAACTTAGAATTTACTGAAAAACCCGCATTAGACGAAATGCACAGTGTAGTACATTGTATATGAGTGAGTTGCACTGAAAAACTTAGAATTTACTGAAAAATCCGCATTAGACGAAATGCACAGTGTAGTACATTGTATATGAGTGAGTTGCACTGAAAAACTTAGAATTTACTGAAAAAGCCCGCATTAGACGAAATGCACAGTGTAGTACATTGTATATGAGTGAGTTGCACTGAAAAACTTAGAATTTACTGAAAAAACCCGCATTAGACGAAATGCACAGTGTAGTACATTGTATATGAGTGAGTTGCACTGAAAAACTTAGAATTTACTGAAAAACCCGCATTAGACGAAATGCACAGTGTAGTACATAGTATATGAGTGAGTTGCACTGAAAAACTTAGAATTTACTGAAAAACCCGCATTAGACGAAATGCAGAGTGTAGTACATTGTATATGAGTGAGTTGCACTGAAAAACTTAGAATTTACTGAAAAACCCGCATTAGACGAAGTGCACAGTGTAGTACATTGTATATGAGTGAGTTGCACTGAAAAACTTAGAATTTACTGAAAAACCCGCATTAGACGAAATGCACAGTGTAGTACATAGTATATGAGTGAGTTGCACTGAAAAACTTAGAATTTACTGAAAAACCCGCATTAGACGAAATGCACAGTGTAGTACATTGTATATGAGTGAGTTGCACTGAAAAAATTAGAATTTACTGAAAAACCCGCATTAGACGAAATGCACAGTGTAGTACATAGTATATGAGTGAGTTGCACTGAAAAACTTAGAATTTACTGAAAAACCCGCATTAGACGAAATGCACAGTGTAGTACATAGTATATGAGAGAGTTGCACTGAAAAACTTAGAATTTACTGAAAAACCCAAATTAGACGAAATGCACAGTGTAGTACATTGTATATAGTGAGTTGCACTGAAAAACTTAGAATTTACTGAAAAACCCGCATTAGACAAAAATGCACAGTGTAGTACATTGTATATAGTGAGTTGCACTGAAAAACTTAGAATTTACTGAAAAACCCGCATTAGACGAAATGCACAGTGTAGTACATTGTATATGAGTGAGTTGCACTGAAAAACTTAGAATTTACTGAAAAACCCGCATTAGACGAAATGCACAGTGTAGTACATTGTATATGAGTGAGTTGCACTGAAAAACTTAGAATTTACTGAAAAACCCGCATTAGACGAAATGCAGAGTGTAGTACATAGTATATGAGTGAGTTGCACTGAAAAACTTAGAATTTACTGAAAAACCCGCATTAGACGAAATGCACAGTGTAGTACATTGTATATGAGTGAGTTGCACTGAAAAACTTAGAATTTACTGAAAAACCCGCATTAGACGAAATGCACAGTGTAGTACATTGTATATGAGTGAGTTGCACTGAAAAACTTAGAATTTACTGAAAAACCCGCATTAGACGAAATGTACTGTGTAGTACATAGTATATGAGTGAGTTGCACTGAAAAACTTAGAATTTACTGAAAAACCCGCATTAGACGAAATGCACAGTGTAGTACATAGTATATGAGTGAGTTGCACTGAAAAACTTAGAATTTACTGAAAAACCCGCATTAGACGAAATGCACAGTGTAGTACATTGTATAAGATTGAGTTGCACTGAAAAACTTACAATTTACTGAAAAAAACCGCATTAGACGAAATGCACAGTGTAGTACATTGTATATGAGTGAGTTGCACTGAAAAACTTAGAATTTTCTGAAAAACCCGCATTAGACGAAATGCACAGTGTAGTACATTGTATATGAGTGAGTTGCACTGAAAAACTTAGAATTTACTGAAAAACCCGTTTTAGACGAAATGCACAGTGTAGTACATTGTATATGAGTCAGTTGCACTGAAAAACTTAGAATTTACTGAAAAAACCCACATTAGACGAAATGCACAGTGTAGTACATAGTATATGAGTGAATTGCACTGAAAAACTTAGAATTTACTGAAAAACCCGCATTAGACGAAATGCACAGTGTAGTACATTGTATATGAGTGAGTTGCACTGAAAAACTTAGAATTTACTGAAAAACCCGCATTAGACGAAATGCACAGTGTAGTACATTGTATATGAGTGAGTTGCACTGAAAAACTTAGAATTTACTGAAAAACCCGCATTAGACGAAATGTACAGTGTAGTACATAGTATATGAGTGAGTTGCACTGAAAAACTTAGAATTTACTGAAAAACCCGCATTAGACGAAATGCACAGTGTAGTACATAGTATATGATTGAGTTGCACTGAAAAACTTAGAATTTACTGAAAAACCCTCATTAGACGAAATGCACAGTGTAGTACATTGTATATGAGTGAGTTGCACTGAAAAACTTAGAATTTACTGAAAAACCCGCATTAGACGAAATGCACAGTGTAGTACATTGTATATGAGTGAGTTGCACTGAAAAACTTAGAATTTACTGAAAAACCCGCATTAGACGAAATGCACAGTGTAGTACATAGTATATGAGTGAGTTGCACTGAAAAACTTAGAATTTACTGAAAAACCCGCATTAGACGAAATACAGAGTGTAGTACATTGTATATCAGTGAGTTGCACTGAAAAACTTAGAATTTACTGAAAAACCCGCATTAGAAGAAATGCACAGTGTAGTACATTGTATATGAGTGAGTTGCACTGAAAAACTTAGAATTTACTGAAAAACCCGCATTAGACGAAATGTACAGTGTATTACATAGTATATGAGTGAGTTGCACTGAAAAACTTAGAATTTACTGAAAAACCCGCATTAGACGAAATGCACAGTGTAGTACATTGTATATGAGTGAGTTGCACTGAAAAACTTAGAATTTACTGAAAAACCCGCATTAGACGAAATGCACAGTGTAGTACATTGTATATGAGTGAGTTGCACTGAAAAACTTAGAATTTACTGAAAAACCCGCATTAGACGAAATGCACAGTGTAGTACATTGTATATGAGTGAGTTGCACTGAAAAACTTAGAATTTACTGAAAAACCCGCATTAGACGAAATGCACAGTGTAGTACATAGTATATGAGTGAGTTGCACTGAAAAACTTAGAATTTACTGAAAAACCCGCATTAGACGAAATGCAGAGTGTAGTACATTGTATATGAGTGAGTTGCACTGAAAAACTTAGAATTTACTGAAAAACCCGCATTAGACGAAATGTACAGTGTAGTACATAGTATATGAGTGAGTTGCACTGAAAAACTTAGAATTTACTGAAAAACCCGCATTAGACGAAATGCACAGTGTAGTACATAGTATATGAGTGAGTTGCACTGAAAAACTTAGAATTTACTGAAAAACCCGCATTAGACGAAATGCACAGTGTAGTACATAGTATATGAGTGAGTTGCACTGAAAAACTTAGAATTTACTGAAAAACCCGCATTAGACGAAATGAACAGTGTAGTACATTGTATATGAGTGAGTTGCACTGAAAAACTTAGAATTTACTGAAAAACACGCATCAGACTAAATGCACAGTGTAGTACATAGTATATGAGTGAGTTGCACTGAAAAACTTAGAATTTACTGAAAAACCCGCATTAGACGAAATGCACAGTGTAGTACATTGTATATGAGTGAGTTGCACTGAAAAACTTAGAATTTACTGAAAAACCCGCATTAGACGAAATGCACAGTGTAGTACATTGTATATGAGTGAGTTGCACTGAAAAACTTAGAATTTACTGAAAAACCCGCATTAGACGAAATGCACAGTGTAGTACATTGTATATGAGTGAGTTGCACTGAAAAACTTAGAATTTACTGAAAAACCCGCATTAGACGAAATGCACAGTGTAGTACATTGTATATGAGTGAGTTGCACTGAAAAACTTAGAATTTACTGAAAAACCCGCATTAGACGAAATGCACAGTGTAGTACATAGTATATGAGTGAGTTGCACTGAAAAACTTAGAATTTACTGAAAAACCCGCATTAGACGAAATGCAGAGTGTAGTACATTGTATATGAGTGAGTTGCACTGAAAAACTTAGAATTTACTGAAAAACCCGCATTAGACGAAATGTACAGTGTAGTACATAGTATATGAGTGAGTTGCACTGAAAAACTTAGAATTTACTGAAAAACCCGCATTAGACGAAATGCACAGTGTAGTACATAGTATATGAGTGAGTTGCACTGAAAAACTTAGAATTTACTGAAAAACCCGCATTAGACGAAATGCACAGTGTAGTACATTGTATATGAGTGAGTTGCACTGAAAAACTTAGAATTTACTGAAAAACCCGCATTAGACGAAATGAACAGTGTAGTACATTGTATATGAGTGAGTTGCACTGAAAAACTTAGAATTTACTGAAAAACACGCATCAGACTAAATGCACAGTGTAGTACATAGTATATGAGTGAGTTGCACTGAAAAACTTAGAATTTACTGAAAAACCCGCATTAGACGAAATGCACAGTGTAGTACATTGTATATGAGTGAGTTGCACTGAAAAACTTAGAATTTACTAAAAAACCCGCATTAGACGAAATGCACAGTGTAGTACATTGTATATGAGTAAGTTGCACTGAAAAACTTAGAATTTACTGAAAAACCCGCATTAGACGAAATGCACAGTGTAGTACATTGTATATGAGTGAGTTGCACTGAAAAAATTAGAATTTACTGAAAAACCCGCATTAGACGAAATGCAGAGTGTAGTACATAGTATATGAGTGAGTTGCACTGAAAAACTTAGAATTTACTGAAAAACCCGCATTAGACGAAATGCACAGTGTAGTACATTGTATATGAGTGAGTTGCACTGAAAAACTTAGAATTTACTGAAAAACCCGCATTAGACGAAATGCACAGTGTAGTACATTGTATATGAGTGAGTTGCACTGAAAAACTTAGAATTTACTGAAAAACCCGCATTAGACGAAATGTACTGTGTAGTACATAGTATATGAGTGAGTTGCACTGAAAAACTTAGAATTTACTGAAAAACCCGCATTAGATGAAATGCACAGTGTAGTACATAGTATATGAGTGAGTTGCACTGAAAAACTTAGAATTTACTGAAAAACCCGCATTAGACGAAATGCACAGTGTAGTACATTGTATAAGATTGAGTTGCACTGAAAAACTTACAATTTACTGAAAAAACCGCATTAGACGAAATGCACAGTGTAGTACATTGTATATGAGTGAGTTGCACTGAAAAACTTAGAATTTTCTGAAAAACCCGCATTAGACGAAATGCACAGTGTAGTACATTGTATATGAGTGAGTTGCACTGAAAAACTTAGAATTTTCTGAAAAACCCGCATTAGACGAAATGCACAGTGTAGTACATTGTATATGAGTGAGTTGCACTGAAAAACTTAGAATTTACTGAAAAACCCGTTTTAGACGAAATGCACAGTGTAGTACATTGTATATGAGTCAGTTGCACTGAAAAACTTAGAATTTACTGAAAAACCCACATTAGACGAAATGCACAGTGTAGTACATAGTATATGAGTGAATTGCACTGAAAAACTTAGAATTTACTGAAAAACCCGCATTAGACGAAATGCACAGTGTAGTACATTGTATATGAGTGAGTTGCACTGAAAAACTTAGAATTTACTGAAAAACCCGCATTAGACGAAATGTACAGTGTAGTACATAGTATTTGAGTGAGTTGCACTGAAAAACTTAGAATTTACTGAAAAACCCGCATTAGACGAAATGCACAGTGCAGTACATAGTATATGATTGAGTTGCACTGAAAAACTTAGAATTTACTGAAAAACCCTCATTAGACGAAATGCACAGTGTAGTACATTGTATATGAGTGAGTTGCACTGAAAAACTTAGAATTTACTGAAAAACCCGCATTAGACGAAATGCACAGTGTAGTACATTGTATATGAGTGAGTTGCACTGAAAAACTTAGAATTTACTGAAAAACCCGCATTAGACGAAATGCACAGTTTAGTACATTGTATATGAGTGAGTTGCACTGAAAAACTTAGAATTTACTGAAAAACCCGCATTAGACGAAATGCACAGTGTAGTACATTGTATATGAGTGAGTTGCACTGAAAAACTTAGAATTTACTGAAAAACCCGCATTAGACGAAATGCACAGTGTAGTACATTGTATATGAGTGAGTTGCACTGAAAAACTTAGAATTTACTGAAAAACCCGCATTAGAAGAAATGCACAGTGTAGTACATTGTATATGAGTGAGTTGCACTGAAAAACTTAGAATTTACTGAAAAACCCGCATTAGACGAAATGTACAGTGTATTACATAGTAATATGAGTGAGTTGCACTGAAAAACTTAGAATTTACTGAAAAACCCGCATTAGACGAAATGCACAGTGTAGTACATTGTATATGAGTGAGTTGCACTGAAAAACTTAGAATTTACTGAAAAACCCGCATTAGACGAAATGCACAGTGTAGTACATTGTATATGAGTGAGTTGCACTGAAAAAACTTAGAATTTACTGAAAAACGCGCATTAGACGAAATGCACAGTGTAGTACATTGTATATGAGTGAGTTGCACTGAAAAACTTAGAATTTACTGAAAAACCCGCATTAGACGAAATGCACAGTGTAGTACATAGTATATGAGTGAGTTGCACTGAAAAACTTAGAATTTACTGAAAAACCCGCATTAGACGAAATGCAGAGTGTAGTACATTGTATATGAGTGAGTTGCACTGAAAAACTTAGAATTTACTGAAAAACCCGCATTAGACGAAATGCACAGTGTAGTACATTGTATATGAGTGAGTTGCACTGAAAAACTTAGAATTTACTGAAAAACCCGCATTAGACGAAATGTACAGTGTAGTACATAGTATATGAGTGAGTTGCACTGAAAAACTTAGAATTTACTGAAAAACCCGCATTAGACGAAATGCACAGTGTAGTACATAGTATATGAGTGAGTTGCACTGAAAAACTTAGAATTTACTGAAAAACCCGCATTAGACGAAATGCACAGTGTAGTACATTGTATATGAGTGAGTTGCACTGAAAAACTTAGAATTTACTGAAAAACCCGCATTAGACGAAATGAACAGTGTAGTACATTGTATATGAGTGAGTTGCACTGAAAAACTTAGAATTTACTGAAAAACACGCATCAGACTAAATGCACAGTGTAGTACATTGTATATAGTGAGTTGCACTGAAAAACTTAGAATTTACTGAAAACCCGCATTAGACGAAATGCACAGTGTAGTACATTGTATATGAGTGAGTTGCACTGAAAAACTTAGAATTTACTGAAAAACCCCGCATTAGACGAAATGCACAGTGTAGTACATAGTATATGAGTGAGTTGCACTGAAAAACTTAGAATTTACTGAAAAACCCGCATTAGACGAAATGCACAGTGTAGTACATTGTATATGAGTGAGTTGCACTGAAAAACTTAGAATTTACTGAAAAATCCGCATTAGACGAAATGCACAGTGTAGTACATTGTATATGAGTGAGTTGCACTGAAAAACTTAGAATTTACTGAAAAGCCCGCATTAGACGAAATGCACAGTGTAGTACATTGTATATGAGTGAGTTGCACTGAAAAACTTAGAATTTACTGAAAAAACCCGCATTAGACGAAATGCACAGTGTAGTACATTGTATATGAGTGAGTTGCACTGAAAAACTTAGAATTTACTGAAAAACCCGCATTAGACGAAATGCACAGTGTAGTACATAGTATATGAGTGAGTTGCACTGAAAAACTTAGAATTTACTGAAAAAACCCGCATTAGACGAAATGCAGAGTGTAGTACATTGTATATGAGTGAGTTGCACTGAAAAACTTAGAATTTACTGAAAAACCCGCATTAGACGAAGTGCACAGTGTAGTACATTGTATATGAGTGAGTTGCACTGAAAAACTTAGAATTTACTGAAAAAACCCGCATTAGACGAAATGCACAGTGTAGTACATAGTATATGAGTGAGTTGCACTGAAAAACTTAGAATTTACTGAAAAACCCGCATTAGACGAAATGCACAGTGTAGTACATTGTATATGAGTGAGTTGCACTGAAAAAATTAGAATTTACTGAAAAACCCGCATTAGACGAAATGCACAGTGTAGTACATAGTATATGAGTGAGTTTGCACTGAAAAACTTAGAATTTACTGAAAAACCCGCATTAGACGAAATGCACAGTGTAGTACATAGTATATGAGAGAGTTGCACTGAAAAACTTAGAATTTACTGAAAAACCCAAATTAGACGAAATGCACAGTGTAGTACATTGTATATAGTGAGTTGCACTGAAAAACTTAGAATTTACTGAAAAACCCGCATTAGACAAAATGCACAGTGTAGTACATTGTATATAGTGAGTTGCACTGAAAAACTTAGAATTTACTGAAAAACCCGCATTAGACGAAATGCACAGTGTAGTACATTGTATATGAGTGAGTTGCACTGAAAAACTTAGAATTTACTGAAAAACCCGCATTAGACGAAATGCACAGTGTAGTACATAGTATATGAGTGAGTTGAACTGAAAAACTTAGAATTTACTGAAAAACCCGCATTAGACGAAATGCACAGTGTAGTACATTGTATATGAGTGAGTTGCACTGAAAAACTTAGAATTTACTGATAAACCCGCATTAGACGAAATGAATAGTGTAGTACATTGTATATGAGTGAGTTGCACTGAAAAACTTAGAATTTACTGAAAAACACGCATCAGACGAAATGCACAGTGTAGTACATTGTATATGAGTGAGTTGCACTGAAAAAATTAGAATTTACTGAAAAACCCGCATTAGACGAAATGCACAGTGTAGTACATTGTATATGAGTGAGTTGCACTGAAAAACTTAGAATTTACTGAAAAACCCGCATTAGACAAAATGCACAGTGTAGTACATTGTATATGAGTGAGTTGCACTGAAAAACTTAGAATTTACTGAAAAACCCGCATTAGACGAAATGTACAGTGTAGTACATAGTATATGAGTGAGTTGCACTGAAAAACTTAGAATTTACTGAAAAACCCGCATTAGACGAAATGCAGAGTGTAGTACATAGTATATGATTGAGTTGCACTGAAAAACTTAGAATTTACTGAAAAACCCTCATTAGACGAAATGCACAGTGTAGTACATTGTATATGAGTGAGTTGCACTGAAAAACTTAGAATTTACTGAAAAACCCGCATTAGACGAAATGCACAGTGTAGTACATTGTATATGAGTGAGTTGCACTGAAAAACTTAGAATTTACTGAAAAACCCGCATTAGACGAAATGCACAGTTTAGTACATTGTATATGAGTGAGTTGCACTGAAAAACTTAGAATTTACTGAAAAACCCGCATTAGACGAAATGCACAGTGTAGTACATTGTATATGAGTGAGTTGCACTGAAAAACTTAGAATTTACTGAAAAACCCGCATTAGACGAAATGCACAGTGTAGTACATTGTATATGAGTGAGTTGCACTGAAAAACTTAGAATTTACTGAAAAACCCGCATTAGAAGAAATGCACAGTGTAGTACATTGTATATGAGTGAGTTGCACTGAAAAACTTAGAATTTACTGAAAAACCCGCATTAGACGAAATGTACAGTGTATTACATAGTATATGAGTGAGTTGCACTGAAAAACTTAGAATTTACTGAAAAACCCGCATTAGACGAAATGCACAGTGTAGTACATTGTATATGAGTGAGTTGCACTGAAAAACTTAGAATTTACTGAAAAACCCGCATTAGACGAAATGCACAGTGTAGTACATTGTATATGAGTGAGTTGCACTGAAAAACTTAGAATTTACTGAAAAACGCGCATTAGACGAAATGCACAGTGTAGTACATTGTATATGAGTGAGTTGCACTGAAAAACTTAGAATTTACTGAAAAACCCGCATTAGACGAAATGCACAGTGTAGTACATAGTATATGAGTGAGTTGCACTGAAAAACTTAGAATTTACTGAAAAACCCGCATTAGACGAAATGCAGAGTGTAGTACATTGTATATGAGTGAGTTGCACTGAAAAACTTAGAATTTACTGAAAAACCCGCATTAGACGAAATGCACAGTGTAGTACATTGTATATGAGTGAGTTGCACTGAAAAACTTAGAATTTACTGAAAAACCCGCATTAGACGAAATGTACAGTGTAGTACATAGTATATGAGTGAGTTGCACTGAAAAACTTAGAATTTACTGAAAAACCCGCATTAGACGAAATGCACAGTGTAGTACATAGTATATGAGTGAGTTGCACTGAAAAACTTAGAATTTACTGAAAAACCCGCATTAGACGAAATGCACAGTGTAGTACATTGTATATGAATGAGTTGCACTGAAAAACTTAGAATTTACTGAAAAACCCGCATTAGACGAAATGAACAGTGTAGTACATTGTATATGAGTGAGTTGCACTGAAAAACTTAGAATTTACTGAAAAACACGCATCAGACTAAATGCACAGTGTAGTACATTGTATATAGTGAGTTGCACTGAAAAACTTAGAATTTACTGAAAAACCCGCATTAGACGAAATGCACAGTGTAGTACATTGTATATGAGTGAGTTGCACTGAAAAACTTAGAATTTACTGAAAAACCCGCATTAGACGAAATGCACAGTGTAGTACATAGTATATGAGTGAGTTGCACTGAAAAACTTAGAATTTACTGAAAAACCCTCATTAGACGAAATGCACAGTGTAGTACATTGTATATGAGTGAGTTGCACTGAAAAACTTAGAATTTACTGAAAAATCCGCATTAGACGAAATGCACAGTGTAGTACATTGTATATGAGTGAGTTGCACTGAAAAACTTAGAATTTACTGAAAAGCCCGCATTAGACGAAATGCACAGTGTAGTACATTGTATATGAGTGAGTTGCACTGAAAAACTTAGAATTTACTGAAAAACCCGCATTAGACGAAATGCACAGTGTAGTACATTGTATATGAGTGAGTTGCACTGAAAAACTTAGAATTTACTGAAAAACCCGCATTAGACGAAATGCACAGTGTAGTACATAGTATATGAGTGAGTTGCACTGAAAAACTTAGAATTTACTGAAAAACCCGCATTAGACGAAATGCAGAGTGTAGTACATTGTATATGAGTGAGTTGCACTGAAAAACTTAGAATTTACTGAAAAACCCGCATTAGACGAAGTGCACAGTGTAGTACATTGTATATGAGTGAGTTGCACTGAAAAACTTAGAATTTACTGAAAAACCCGCATTAGACGAAATGCACAGTGTAGTACATAGTATATGAGTGAGTTGCACTGAAAAACTTAGAATTTACTGAAAAACCCGCATTAGATGAAATGCACAGTGTAGTACATTGTATATGAGTGAGTTGCACTGAAAAACTTAGAATTTACTGAAAAACCCGCATTAGACGAAATGAATAGTGTAGTACATTGTATATGAGTGAGTTGCACTGAAAAACTTAGAATTTACTGAAAAACACGCATCAGACGAAATGCACAGTGTAGTACATTGTATATGAGTGAGTTGCACTGAAAAAATTAGAATTTACTGAAAAAACCCGCATTAGACGAAATGCACAGAGTAGTACATAGTATATGAGTGAGTTGCACTGAAAAACTTAGAATTTACTGAAAAACCCGCATTAGACGAAATGCACAGTGTAGTACATAGTATATGAGAGAGTTGCACTGAAAAACTTAGAATTTACTGAAAAACCCGCATTAGACGAAAGGCACAGTGTAGTACATTGTATATGAGTGAGTTGCACTGAAAAACTTAGAATTTACTGAAAAACCCGCATTAGACGAAATGCACAGTGTAGTACATTGTATATGAGTGAGTTGCACTGAAAAACTTAGAATTTACTGAAAAACCCGCATTAGACGAAATGCACAGTGTAGTACATTGTATATGAGTGAGTTGCACTGAAAAAATTAGAATTTACTGAAAAACCCGCATTAGACGAAATGCACAGTGTAGTACATAGTATATGAGTGAGTTGCACTGAAAAACTTAGAATTTACTGAAAAACCCGCATTAGACGAAATGCACAGTGTAGTACATAGTATATGAGAGAGTTGCACTGAAAAACTTAGAATTTACTGAAAAACCCGCATTAGACGAAATGCACAGTGTAGTACATTGTATATAGTGAGTTGCACTGAAAAACTTAGAATTTACTGAAAAACCCGCATTAGACGAAATGAACAGTGTAGTACATTGTATATAGTGAGTTGCACTGAAAAACTTAGAATTTACTGAAAAACCCGCATTAGACGAAATGCACAGTGTAGTACATAGTATATGAGTGAGTTGCACTGAAAAACTTAGAATTTACTGAAAAACCCGCATTAGACGAAATGCAGAGTGTAGTACATTGTATATGAGTGAGTTGCACTGAAAAACTTAGAATTTACTGAAAAACCCGCATTAGACGAAGTGCACAGTGTAGTACATTGTATATGAGTGAGTTGCACTGAAAAACTTAGAATTTACTGAAAAACCCGCATTAGACGAAATGCACAGTGTAGTACATAGTATATGAGTGAGTTGCACTGAAAAACTTAGAATTTACTGAAAAACCCGCATTAGACGAAATGCACAGTGTAGTACATTGTATATGAGTGAGTTGCACTGAAAAAATTAGAATTTACTGAAAAACCCGCATTAGACGAAATGCACAGTGTAGTACATAGTATATGAGAGAGTTGCACTGAAAAACTTAGAATTTACTGAAAAACCCGCATTAGACGAAATGCACAGTGTAGTACATTGTATATAGTGAGTTGCACTGAAAAACTTAGAATTTACTGAAAAACCCGCATTAGACAAAATGCACAGTGTAGTACATTGTATATAGTGAGTTGCACTGAAAAACTTAGAATTTACGGAAAAACCCGCATTAGACGAAATGCACAGTGTAGTACATTGTATATGAGTGAGTTGCACTGAAAAACTTAGAATTTACTGAAAAAACCCGCATTAGACGAAATGCACACTGTAGTACATAGTATATGAGTGAGTTGCACTGAAAAACTTAGAATTTACTGAAAAACCCGCATTAGACGAAATGCAGAGTGTAGTACATTGTATATGAGTGAGTTGCACTGAAAAACTTACAATTTACTGAAAAACCCGCATTAGACGAAATGCACAGTGTAGTACATTGTATATGAGTGAGTTGCACTGAAAAACTTAGAATTTACTGAAAAACCCGCATTAGACGAAATGCACAGTGTAGTACATTGTATATGAGTGAGTTGCACTGAAAAACTTAGAATTTACTGAAAAACCCGCTTTAGACGAAATGCACAGTGTAGTACATTGTATATGAGTCAGTTGAACTGAAAAACTTAGAATTTACTGAAAAACCCACATTAGACGAAATGCACAGTGTAGTACATAGTATATGAGTGAATTGCACTGAAAAACTTAGAATTTACTGAAAAACCCGCATTAGACGAAATGCACAGTGTAGTACATTGTATATGAGTGAGTTGCACTGAAAAACTTAGAATTTACTGAAAAACCCGCATTAGACGAAATGCACAGTGTAGTATATTGTAAATGAGTGAGTTGCACTGAAAAACTTAGAATTTACTGAAAAACCCGCATTAGACGAAATGTACAGTGTAGTACATAGTATATGAGTGAGTTGCACTGAAAAACTTAGAATTTACTGAAAAACCCGCATTAGACGAAATGCACAGTGTAGTACATAGTATATGAGTGAGTTGCACTGAAAAACTTAGAATTTACTGAAAAAACCCTCATTAGACGAAATGCACAGTGTAGTACATTGTATATGAGTGAGTTGCACCGAAAAACTTAGAATTTACTGAAAAACCCGCATTAGACGAAATGCACAGTGTAGTACATTGTATATGAGTGAGTTGCACTGAAAAACTTAGAATTTACTGAAAAACCCGCATTAGACGAAATGCACAGTTTTGTACATTGTATATGAGTGAGTTGCACTGAAAAACTTAGAATTTACTGAAAAACCCGCATTAGACGAAATGCACAGTGTAGTACATTGTATATGAGTGAGTTGCACTGAAAAACTTAGAATTTACTGAAAAACCCGCATTAGACGAAATGCACAGTGTAGTACATTGTATATGAGTGAGTTGCACTGAAAAACTTAGAATTTACTGAAAAACCCGCATTAGACGAAATGCACAGTGTAGTACATTGTATATGAGTGAGTTGCACTGAAAAACTTAGAATTTACTGAAAAAACCCGCATTAGACGAAATGCACAGTGTAGTACATAGTATATGAGTGAGTTGCACTGAAAAACTTAGAATTTACTGAAAAACCCGCATTAGACGAAATGCAGAGTGTAGTACATTGTATATGAGTGAGTTGCACTGAAAAACTTAGAATTTACTGAAAAACACGCATTAGACGAAATGCACAGTGTAGTACATTGTATATGAGTGAGTTGCACTGAAAAACTTAGAATTTACTGAAAAACGCGCATTAGACGAAATGCACAGTGTAGTACATTGTATATGAGTGAGTTGCACTGAAAAACTTAGAATTTACTGAAAAACCCGCATTAGACGAAATGCACAGTGTAGTACATAGTATATTGAGTGAGTTGCACTGAAAAACTTAGAATTTACTGAAAAACCCGCATTAGACGAAATGCAGAGTGTAGTACATTGTATATGAGTGAGTTGCACTGAAAAACTTAGAATTTACTGAAAAACCCGCATTAGACGAAACGCACAGTGTAGTACATTGTATATGAGTGAGTTGCACTGAAAAACTTAGAATTTACTGAAAAACCCGCATTAGACGAAATGTACAGTGTAGTACATAGTATATGAGTGAGTTGCACTGAAAAACTTAGAATTTACTGAAAAACCCGCATTAGACGAAATGCACAGTGTAGTACATAGTATATGAGTGAGTTGCACTGAAAAACTTAGAATTTACTGAAAAACCCGCATTAGACGAAATGCACAGTGTAGTACATTGTATATGAGTGAGTTGCACTGAAAAACTTAGAATTTACTGAAAAACCCGCATTAGACGAAATGAACAGTGTAGTACATTGTATATGAGTGAGTTGCACTGAAAAACTTAGAATTTACTGAAAAACACGCATCAGACTAAATGCACAGTGTAGTACATTGTATATAGTGAGTTGCACTGAAAAACTTAGAATTTACTGAAAAACCCGCATTAGACGAAATGCACAGTGTAGTACATTGTATATGAGTGAGTTGCACTGAAAAACTTAGAATTTACTGAAAAACCCGCATTAGACGAAATGCACAGTGTAGTACATAGTATATGAGTGAGTTGCACTGAAAAACTTAGAATTTACTGAAAAACCCGCATTAGACGAAATGCACAGTGTAGTACATTGTATATGAGTGAGTTGCACTGAAAAACTTAGAATTTACTGAAAAATCCGCATTAGACGAAATGCACAGTGTAGTACATTGTATATGAGTGAGTTGCACTGAAAAACTTAGAATTTACTGAAAAGCCCGCATTAGACGAAATGCACAGTGTAGTACATTGTATATGAGTGAGTTGCACTGAAAAACTTAGAATTTACTGAAAAACCCGCATTAGACGAAATGCACAGTGTAGTACATAGTATATGAGTGAGTTGCACTGAAAAACTTAGAATTTACTGAAAAACCCGCATTAGACGAAATGCAGAGTGTAGTACATTGTATATGAGTGAGTTGCACTGAAAAACTTAGAATTTACTGAAAAACCCGCATTAGACGAAGTGCACAGTGTAGTACATTGTATATGAGTGAGTTGCACTGAAAAACTTAGAATTTACTGAAAAACCCGCATTAGTCGAAATGCACAGTGTAGTACATAGTATATGAGTGAGTTGCACTGAAAAACTTAGAATTTACTGAAAAACCCGCATTAGACGAAATGCACAGTGTAGTACATTGTATATGAGTGAGTTGCACTGAAAAAATTAGAATTTACTGAAAAAACCCGCATTAGACGAAATGCACAGTGTAGTACATAGTATATGAGTGAGTTGCACTGAAAAACTTAGAATTTACTGAAAAACCCGCATTAGACGAAATGCACAGTGTAGTACATAGTATATGAGAGAGTTGCACTGAAAAACTTAGAATTTACTGAAAAACCCAAATTAGACGAAATGCACAGTGTAGTACATTGTATATAGTGAGTTGCACTGAAAAACTTAGAATTTACTGAAAAACCCGCATTAGACAAAATGCACAGTGTAGTACATTGTATATAGTGAGTTGCGCACTGAAAAACTTAGAATTTACTGAAAAACCCGCATTAGACGAAATGCACAGTGTAGTACATTGTATATGAGTGAGTTGCACTGAAAAACTTAGAATTTACTGAAAAACCCGAATTAGACGAAATGCACAGTGTAGTACATAGTATATGAGTGAGTTGCACTGAAAAACTTAGAATTTACTGAAAAACCCGCATTAGACGAAATGCACAGTGTAGTACATTGTATATGAGTGAGTTGCACTGAAAAACTTAGAATTTACTGAAAAACCCGCATTAGACGAAATGAATAGTGTAGTACATTGTATATGAGTGAGTTGCACTGAAAAACTTAGAATTTACTGAAAAACACGCATCAGACGAAATGCACAGTGTAGTACATTGTATATGAGTGAGTTGCACTGAAAAAATTAGAATTTACTGAAAAACCCGCATTAGACGAAATGCACAGAGTAGTACATAGTATATGAGTGAGTTGCACTGAAAAACTTAGAATTTACTGAAAAACCCGCATTAGACGAAATGCACAGTGTAGTACATAGTATATGAGAGAGTTGCACTGAAAAAATTAGAATTTACTGAAAAACCCGCATTAGACGAAAGGCACAGTGTAGTACATTGTATATGAGTGAGTTGCACTGAAAAACTTAGAATTTACTGAAAAACCCGCATTAGACGAAATGCACAGTGTAGTACATTGTATATGAGTGAGTTGCACTGAAAAACTTAGAATTTACTGAAAAACCCGCATTAGACGAAATGCACAGTGTAGTACATTGTATATGAGTGAGTTGCACTGAAAAAATTAGAATTTACTGAAAAACCCGCATTAGACGAAATGCACAGTGTAGTACATAGTATATGAGTGAGTTGCACTGAAAAACTTAGAATTTACTGAAAAACCCGCATTAGACGAAATGCACAGTGTAGTACATAGTATATGAGAGAGTTGCACTGAAAAACTTAGAATTTACTGAAAAACCCGCATTAGACGAAATGCACAGTGTAGTACATTGTATATAGTGAGTTGCACTGAAAAACTTAGAATTTACTGAAAAACCCGCATTAGACGAAATGAACAGTGTAGTACATTGTATATAGTGAGTTGCACTGAAAAACTTAGAATTTACTGAAAAACCCGCATTAGACGAAATGCACAGTGTAGTACATAGTATATGAGTGAGTTGCACTGAAAAACTTAGAATTTACTGAAAAACCCGCATTAGACGAAATGCAGAGTGTAGTACATTGTATATGAGTGAGTTGCACTGAAAAACTTAGAATTTACTGAAAAACCCGCATTAGACGAAGTGCACAGTGTAGTACATTGTATATGAGTGAGTTGCACTGAAAAACTTAGAATTTACTGAAAAACCCGCATTAGACGAAATGCACAGTGTAGTACATAGTATATGAGTGAGTTGCACTGAAAAACTTAGAATTTACTGAAAAACCCGCATTAGACGAAATGCACAGTGTAGTACATTGTATATGAGTGAGTTGCACTGAAAAAATTAGAATTTACTGAAAAACCCGCATTAGACGAAATGCACAGTGTAGTACATAGTATATGAGAGAGTTGCACTGAAAAACTTAGAATTTACTGAAAAACCCGCATTAGACGAAATGCACAGTGTAGTACATTGTATATAGTGAGTTGCACTGAAAAACTTAGAATTTACTGAAAAACCCGCATTAGACAAAATGCACAGTGTAGTACATTGTATATAGTGAGTTGCACTGAAAAACTTAGAATTTACTGAAAAACCCGCATTAGACGAAATGCACAGTGTAGTACATTGTATATGAGTGAGTTGCACTGAAAAACTTAGAATTTACTGAAAAACCCGCATTAGACGAAATGCACACTGTAGTACATAGTATATGAGTGAGTTGCACTGAAAAACTTAGAATTTACTGAAAAACCCGCATTAGACGAAATGCAGAGTGTAGTACATTGTATATGAGTGAGTTGCACTGAAAAACTTAGAATTTACTGAAAAACCCGCATTAGACGAAATGCACAGTGTAGTACATTGTATATGAGTGAGTTGCACTGAAAAACTTAGAATTTACTGAAAAACCCGCATTAGACGAAATGCACAGTGTAGTACATTGTATATGAGTGAGTTGCACTGAAAAACTTAGAATTTACTGAAAAACCCGCTTTAGACGAAATGCACAGTGTAGTACATTGTATATGAGTCAGTTGAACTGAAAAACTTAGAATTTACTGAAAAACCCACATTAGACGAAATGCACAGTGTAGTACATAGTATATGAGTGAATTGCACTGAAAAACTTAGAATTTACTGAAAAACCCGCATTAGACGAAATGCACAGTGTAGTACATTGTATATGAGTGAGTTGCACTGAAAAACTTAGAATTTACTGAAAAACCCGCATTAGACGAAATGCACAGTGTAGTACATTGTATATGAGTGAGTTGCACTGAAAAACTTAGAATTTACTGAAAAACCCGCATTAGACGAAATGTACAGTGTAGTACATAGTATATGAGTGAGTTGCACTGAAAAACTTAGAATTTACTGAAAAACCCGCATTAGACGAAATGCACAGTGTAGTACATAGTATATGAGTGAGTTGCACTGAAAAACTTAGAATTTACTGAAAAACCCTCATTAGACGAAATGCACAGTGTAGTACATTGTATATGAGTGAGTTGCACTGAAAAACTTAGAATTTACTGAAAAACCCGCATTAGACGAAATGCACAGTGTAGTACATTGTATATGAGTGAGTTGCACTGAAAAACTTAGAATTTACTGAAAAACCCGCATTAGACGAAATGCACAGTTTTGTACATTGTATATGAGTGAGTTGCACTGAAAAACTTAGAATTTACTGAAAAACCCGCATTAGACGAAATGCACAGGGTAGTACATTGTATATGAGTGAGTTGCACTGAAAAACTTAGAATTTACTGAAAAACCCGCATTAGACGAAATGCACAGTGTAGTACATTGTATATGAGTGAGTTGCACTGAAAAACTTAGAATTTACTGAAAAACCCGCATTAGACGAAATGCACAGTGTAGTACATTGTATATGAGTGAGTTGCACTGAAAAACTTAGAATTTACTGAAAAACCCGCATTAGACGAAATGCACAGTGTAGTACATAGTATATGAGTGAGTTGCACTGAAAAACTTAGAATTTACTGAAAAACCCGCATTAGACGAAATGCAGAGTGTAGTACATTGTATATGAGTGAGTTGCACTGAAAAACTTAGAATTTACTGAAAAACACGCATTAGACGAAATGCACAGTGTAGTACATTGTATATGAGTGAGTTGCACTGAAAAACTTAGAATTTACTGAAAAACCCGCATTAGACGAAATGTACAGTGTAGTACATAGTATATGAGTGAGTTGCACTGAAAAACTTAGAATTTACTGAAAAACCCGCATTAGACGAAATGCACAGTGTAGTACATTGTATATGAGTGAGTTGCACTGAAAAACTTAGAATTTACTGAAAAACCCGCATTAGACGAAATGCACAGTGTAGTACATTGTATATGAGTGAGTTGCACTGAAAAACTTAGAATTTACTGAAAAACCCGCATTAGACGAAATGCACAGTGTAGTACATTGTATATGAGTGAGTTGCACTGAAAAACTTAGAATTTACTGAAAAAACCCCATTAGACGAAATGCACAGTGTAGTACATAGTATATGAGTGAGTTGCACTGAAAAACTTAGAATTTACTGAAAAACCCGCATTAGACGAAATGCACAGTGTAGTACATTGTATATGAGTGAGTTGCACTGAAAAACTTAGAATTTACTGAAAAACCCGCATTAGACGAAATGCACAGTGTAGTACATTGTATATGAGTGAGTTGCACTGAAAAACTTAGAATTTACTGAAAAACCCGCATTAGACGAAATGCACAGTGTAGTACATTGTATATGAGTGAGTTGCACTGAAAAACTTAGAATTTACTGAAAAACCCGCATTAGACGAAATGCACAGTGTAGTACATTGTATATGAGTGAGTTGCACTGAAAAACTTAGAATTTACTGAAAAACCCGCATTAGACGAAATGCACAGTGTAGTACATAGTATATGAGTGAGTTGCACTGAAAAACTTAGAATTTACTGAAAAACCCGCATTAGACGAAATGCAGAGTGTAGTACATTGTATATGAGTGAGTTGCACTGAAAAACTTAGAATTTACTGAAAAACCCGCATTAGACGAAATGCACAGTGTAGTACATTGTATATGAGTGAGTTGCACTGAAAAACTTAGAATTTACTGAAAAACCCGCATTAGACGAAATGTACTGTGTAGTACATAGTATATGAGTGAGTTGCACTGAAAAACTTAGAATTTACTGAAAAACCCGCATTAGACGAAATGCACAGTGTAGTACATAGTATATGAGTGAGTTGCACTGAAAAACTTAGAATTTACTGAAAAACCCGCATTAGACGAAATGCACAGTGTAGTACATTGTATATGAGTGAGTTGCACTGAAAAACTTAGAATTTACTGAAAAACCCGCATTAGACGAAATGAACAATGTAGTATATTGTATATGAGTGAGTTGCACTGAAAAGCTTAGAATTTACTGAAAAACACGCATCAGACGAAATGCACAGTGTAGTACATTGTATATGAGTGAGTTGAACTGAAAAACTTAGAATTTACTGAAAAACCCGCATTAGACGAAATGCACAGTGTAGTACATTGTATATGAGTGAGTTGCACTGAAAAACTTAGAATTTACTGAAAAACCCTCATTAGACGAAATGCACAGTGTAGTACATTGTATATGAGTGAGTTGCACTGAAAAACTTAGAATTTACTGAAAAACCCGCATTAGACGAAATGCACAGTGTAGTACATTGTATATGAGTGAGTTGCACTGAAAAACTTAGAATTTACTGAAAAACCCGCATTAGACGAAATGCACAGTTTTGTACATTGTATATGAGTGAGTTGCACTGAAAAACTTAGAATTTACTGAAAAACCCGCATTAGACGAAATGCACAGGGTAGTACATTGTATATGAGTGAGTTGCACTGAAAAACTTAGAATTTACTGAAAAACCCGCATTAGACGAAATGCACAGTGTAGTACATTGTATATGAGTGAGTTGCACTGAAAAACTTAGAATTTACTGAAAAACCCGCATTAGACGAAATGCACAGTGTAGTACATTGTATATGAGTGAGTTGCACTGAAAAACTTAGAATTTACTGAAAAACCCGCATTAGACGAAATGCACAGTGTAGTACATAGTATATGAGTGAGTTGCACTGAAAAACTTAGAATTTACTGAAAAACCCGCATTAGACGAAATGCAGAGTGTAGTACATTGTATATGAGTGAGTTGCACTGAAAAACTTAGAATTTACTGAAAAACACGCATTAGACGAAATGCACAGTGTAGTACATTGTATATGAGTGAGTTGCACTGAAAAACTTAGAATTTACTGAAAAACCCGCATTAGACGAAATGTACAGTGTAGTACATAGTATATGAGTGAGTTGCACTGAAAAACTTAGAATTTACTGAAAAACCCGCATTAGACGAAATGCACAGTGTAGTACATTGTATATGAGTGAGTTGCACTGAAAAACTTAGAATTTACTGAAAAACCCGCATTAGACGAAATGCACAGTGTAGTACATTGTATATGAGTGAGTTGCACTGAAAAACTTAGAATTTACTGAAAAACCCGCATTAGACGAAATGCACAGTGTAGTACATTGTATATGAGTGAGTTGCACTGAAAAACTTAGAATTTACTGAAAAAACCCCATTAGACGAAATGCACAGTGTAGTACATAGTATATGAGTGAGTTGCACTGAAAAACTTAGAATTTACTGAAAAACCCGCATTAGACGAAATGCACAGTGTAGTACATTGTATATGAGTGAGTTGCACTGAAAAACTTAGAATTTACTGAAAAACCCGCATTAGACGAAATGCACAGTGTAGTACATTGTATATGAGTGAGTTGCACTGAAAAACTTAGAATTTACTGAAAAACCCGCATTAGACGAAATGCACAGTGTAGTACATTGTATATGAGTGAGTTGCACTGAAAAACTTAGAATTTACTGAAAAACCCGCATTAGACGAAATGCACAGTGTAGTACATTGTATATGAGTGAGTTGCACTGAAAAACTTAGAATTTACTGAAAAACCCGCATTAGACGAAATGCACAGTGTAGTACATAGTATATGAGTGAGTTGCACTGAAAAACTTAGAATTTACTGAAAAACCCGCATTAGACGAAATGCAGAGTGTAGTACATTGTATATGAGTGAGTTGCACTGAAAAACTTAGAATTTACTGAAAAACCCGCATTAGACGAAATGCACAGTGTAGTACATTGTATATGAGTGAGTTGCACTGAAAAACTTAGAATTTACTGAAAAACCCGCATTAGACGAAATGTACTGTGTAGTACATAGTATATGAGTGAGTTGCACTGAAAAACTTAGAATTTACTGAAAAACCCGCATTAGACGAAATGCACAGTGTAGTACATAGTATATGAGTGAGTTGCACTGAAAAACTTAGAATTTACTGAAAAACCCGCATTAGACGAAATGCACAGTGTAGTACATTGTATATGAGTGAGTTGCACTGAAAAACTTAGAATTTACTGAAAAACCCGCATTAGACGAAATGAACAATGTAGTATATTGTATATGAGTGAGTTGCACTGAAAAGCTTAGAATTTACTGAAAAACACGCATCAGACGAAATGCACAGTGTAGTACATTGTATATGAGTGAGTTGAACTGAAAAACTTAGAATTTACTGAAAAACCCGCATTAGACGAAATGCACAGTGTAGTACATTGTATATGAGTGAGTTGCACTGAAAAACTTAGAATTTACTGAAAAACCCGCATTAGACGAAATGCACAGTGTAGTACATTGTATATGAGTGAGTTGCACTGAAAAACTTAGAATTTACTGAAAAACCCGCATTAGACGAAATGAACAGTGTAGTACATTGTATATGAGTGAGTTGCACTGAAAAAATTAGAATTTACTGAAAAACCCGCATTAGACGAAATGCACAGTGTAGTACATAGTATATGAGTGAGTTGCACTGAAAAACTTAGAATTTACTGAAAAACCCGCATTAGACGAAATACACAGTGTAGTACATTGTATATGAGTGAGTTGCACTGAAAAACTTAGAATTTACTGAAAAACCCGCATCAGACGAAATGCACAGTGTAGTACATTGTATATGAGTGAGTTGCACTGAAAAAATTAGAATTTACTGAAAAACCCGCATTAGACGAAATGCACAGTGTAGTACATAGTATATGAGTGAGTTGCACTGAAAAACTTAGAATTTACTGAAAAACCCGCATTAGACGAAATGCACAGTGTAGTACATAGTATATGAGAGAGTTGCACTGAAAAACTTAGAATTTACTGAAAAACCCGCATTAGACGAAATGCACAGTGTAGTACATTGTATATAGTGAGTTGCACTGAAAAACTTAGAATTTACTGAAAAACCCGCATTAGACGAAATGCACAGTGTAGTACATTGTATATAGTGAGTTGCACTGAAAAACTTAGAATTTACTGAAAAACCCGCATTAGACGAAATGCACAGTGTAGTACATTGTATATGAGTGAGTTGCACTGAAAAACTTAGAATTTACTGAAAAACCCGCATTAGACGAAATGCACAGTGTAGTACATAGTATATGAGTGAGTTGCACTGAAAAACTTAGAATTTACTGAAAAACCCGCATTAGACGAAATGCAGAGTGTAGTACATTGTATATGAGTGAGTTGCACTGAAAAACTTAGAATTTACTGAAAAACCCGCATTAGACGAAATGCACAGTGTAGTACATTGTATATGAGTGAGTTGCACTGAAAAACTTAGAATTTACTGAAAAACCCGCATTAGACGAAATGTACTGTGTAGTACATAGTATATGAGTGAGTTGCACTGAAAAACTTAGAATTTACTGAAAAACCCGCATTAGACGAAATGCACAGTGTAGTACATAGTATATGAGTGAGTTGCACTGAAAAACTTAGAATTTACTGAAAAACCCGCATTAGACGAAATGCACAGTGTAGTACATTGTATATGAGTGAGTTGCACTGAAAAACTTAGAATTTACTGAAAAACCCGCATTAGACGAAATGAACAGTGTAGTATATTGTATATGAGTGAGTTGCACTGAAAAGCTTAGAATTTACTGAAAAACACGCATCAGACGAAATGCACAGTGTAGTACATTGTATATGAGTGAGTTGCACTGAAAAACTTAGAATTTACTGAAAAACCCGCATTAGACGAAATGCACAGTGTAGTACATTGTATATGAGTGAGTTGCACTGAAAAACTTAGAATTTACTGAAAAACCCGCATTAGACGAAATGCACAGTGTAGTACATAGTATATGAGTGAGTTGAACTGAAAAACTTAGAATTTACTGAAAAACCCGCATTAGACGAAATGCAGAGTGTAGTACATTGTATATGAGTGAGTTGCACTGAAAAACTTAGAATTTACTGAAAAACCCGCATTAGACGAAATGCACAGTGTAGTACATTGTATATGAGTGAGTTGCACTGAAAAACTTAGAATTTACTGAAAAACCCGCATTAGACGAAATGTACTGTGTAGTACATAGTATATGAGTGAGTTGCACTGAAAAACTTAGAATTTACTGAAAAACCCGCATTACACGAAATGCACAGTGTAGTACATAGTATATGAGTGAGTTGCACTGAAAAACTTAGAATTTACTGAAAAACCCGCATTAGACGAAATGCACAGTGTAGTACATTGTATATGAGTGAGTTGCACTGAAAAACTTAGAATTTACTGAAAAACCCGCATTAGACGAAATGCACAGTGTAGTACATTGTATATGAGTGAGTTGCACTGAAAAACTTAGAATTTACTGAAAAACCCGCATTAGACGAAATGCACAGTGTAGTACATTGTATATGAGTGAGTTGCACTGAAAAACTTAGAATTTACTGAAAAACCCGCTTTAGACGAAATGCACAGTGTAGTACATTGTATATGAGTGAGTTGCACTGAAAAACTTAGAATTTACTGAAAAACCCACATTAGACGAAATGCACAGTGTAGTACATAGTATATGAGTGAATTGCACTGAAAAACTTAGAATTTACTGAAAAACCCGCATTAGACGAAATGCACAGTGTAGTACATAGTATATGAGTGAGTTGCACTGAAAAACTTAGAATTTACTGAAAAACCCGCATTAGACGAAATGCACAGTGTAGTACATAGTATATGAGTGAGTTGCACTGAAAAACTTAGAATTTACTGAAAAACCCTCATTAGACGAAATGCACAGTGTAGTACATTGTATATGAGTGAGTTGCACTGAAAAACTTAGAATTTACTGAAAAACCCGCATTAGACGAAATGCACAGTGTAGTACATTGTATATGAGTGAGTTGCACTGAAAAACTTAGAATTTACTGAAAAACCCGCATTAGACGAAATGCACAGTGTAGTACATTGTATATGAGTGAGTTGCACTGAAAAACTTAGAATTTACTGAAAAACCCGCATTAGACGAAATGCACAGTGTAGTACATTGTATATGAGTGAGTTGCACTGAAAAACTTAGAATTTACTGAAAAACCCGCATTAGACGAAATGCACAGTGTAGTACATTGTATATGAGTGAGTTGCACTGAAAAACTTAGAATTTACTGAAAAACCCGCATTAGACGAAATGCACACTGTAGTACATAGTATATGAGTGAGTTGCACTGAAAAACTTAGAATTTACTGAAAAACCCGCATTAGACGAAATGCAGAGTGTAGTACATTGTATATGAGTGAGTTGCACTGAAAAACTTACAATTTACTGAAAAACCCGCATTAGACGAAATGCACAGTGTAGTACATTGTATATGAGTGAGTTGCACTGAAAAACTTAGAATTTACTGAAAAACCCGCATTAGAAGAAATGCACAGTGTAGTACATTGTATATGAGTGAGTTGCACTGAAAAACTTAGAATTTACTGAAAAACCCGCTTTAGACGAAATGCACAGTGTAGTACATTGTATATGAGTCAGTTGAACTGAAAAACTTAGAATTTACTGAAAAACCCACATTAGACGAAATGCACAGTGTAGTACATAGTATATGAGTGAATTGCACTGAAAAACTTAGAATTTACTGAAAAACCCGCATTAGACGAAATGCACAGTGTAGTACATTGTATATGAGTGAGTTGCACTGAAAAACTTAGAATTTACTGAAAAACCCGCATTAGACGAAATGCACAGTGTAGTACATTGTATATGAGTGAGTTGCACTGAAAAACTTAGAATTTACTGAAAAACCCGCATTAGACGAAATGTACAGTGTAGTACATAGTATATGAGTGAGTTGCACTGAAAAACTTAGAATTTACTGAAAAACCCGCATTAGACGAAATGCACAGTGTAGTACATAGTATATGAGTGAGTTGCACTGAAAAACTTAGAATTTACTGAAAAACCCGCATTAGACGAAATGCACAGTGTAGTACATTGTATATGAGTGAGTTGCACTGAAAAACTTAGAATTTACTGAAAAACCCGCATTAGACGAAATGCACAGTGTAGTACATTGTATATGAGTGAGTTGCACTGAAAAACTTAGAATTTACTGAAAAACCCGCATTAGACGAAATGCACAGTGTAGTACATTGTATATGAGTGAGTTGCACTGAAAAACTTAGAATTTACTGAAAAACCCGCATTAGACGAAATGCACAGTGTAGTACATTGTATATGAGTGAGTTGCACTGAAAAACTTAGAATTTACTGAAAAACCCGCATTAGACCAAATGCACAGTGTAGTACATTGTATATGAGTGAGTTGCACTGAAAAACTTAGAATTTACTGAAAAACCCGCATTAGACGAAATGCACAGTGTAGTACATTGTATATGAGTGAGTTGCACTGAAAAACTTAGAATTTACTGAAAAACCCGCATTAGACGAAATGCACACTGTAGTACATAGTATATGAGTGAGTTGCACTGAAAAACTTAGAATTTACTGAAAAACCCGCATTAGACGAAATGCAGAGTGTAGTACATTGTATATGAGTGAGTTGCACTGAAAAACTTACAATTTACTGAAAAACCCGCATTAGACGAAATGCACAGTGTAGTACATTGTATATGAGTGAGTTGCACTGAAAAACTTAGAATTTACTGAAAAACCCGCATTAGAAGAAATGCACAGTGTAGTACATTGTATATGAGTGAGTTGCACTGAAAAACTTAGAATTTACTGAAAAACCCGCTTTAGACGAAATGCACAGTGTAGTACATTGTATATGAGTCAGTTGAACTGAAAAACTTAGAATTTACTGAAAAACCCACATTAGACGAAATGCACAGTGTAGTACATAGTATATGAGTGAATTGCACTGAAAAACTTAGAATTTACTGAAAAACCCGCATTAGACGAAATGCACAGTGTAGTACATTGTATATGAGTGAGTTGCACTGAAAAACTTAGAATTTACTGAAAAACCCGCATTAGACGAAATGCACAGTGTAGTACATTGTATATGAGTGAGTTGCACTGAAAAACTTAGAATTTACTGAAAAACCCGCATTAGACGAAATGTACAGTGTAGTACATAGTATATGAGTGAGTTGCACTGAAAAACTTAGAATTTACTGAAAAACCCGCATTAGACGAAATGCACAGTGTAGTACATAGTATATGAGTGAGTTGCACTGAAAAACTTAGAATTTACTGAAAAACCCGCATTAGACGAAATGCACAGTGTAGTACATTGTATATGAGTGAGTTGCACTGAAAAACTTAGAATTTACTGAAAAACCCGCATTAGACGAAATGCACAGTGTAGTACATTGTATATGAGTGAGTTGCACTGAAAAACTTAGAATTTACTGAAAAACCCGCATTAGACGAAATGCACAGTGTAGTACATTGTATATGAGTGAGTTGCACTGAAAAACTTAGAATTTACTGAAAAACCCGCATTAGACGAAATGCACAGTGTAGTACATTGTATATGAGTGAGTTGCACTGAAAAACTTAGAATTTACTGAAAAACCCGCATTAGACGAAATGCACAGTGTAGTACATTGTATATGAGTGAGTTGCACTGAAAAACTTAGAATTTACTGAAAAACCCGCATTAGACGAAATGCACAGTGTAGTACATTGTATATGAGTGAGTTGCACTGAAAAACTTAGAATTTACTGAAAAACCCGCATTAGACGAAATGCACAGTGTAGTACATAGTATATGAGTGAGTTGCACTGAAAAACTTAGAATTTACTGAAAAACCCGCATTAGACGAAATGCAGAGTGTAGTACATTGTATATGAGTGAGTTGCACTGAAAAACTTAGAATTTACTGAAAAACACGCATTAGACGAAATGCACAGTGTAGTACATTGTATATGAGTGAGTTGCACTGAAAAACTTAGAATTTACTGAAAAACCCGCATTAGACGAAATGTACAGTGTAGTACATAGTATATGAGTGAGTTGCACTGAAAAACTTAGAATTTACTGAAAAACCCGCATTAGACGAAATGCACAGTGTAGTAAATTGTATATGAGTGAGTTGCACTGAAAAACTTAGAATTTACTGAAAAACCCGCATTAGACGAAATGCACAGTGTAGTACATTGTATATGAGTGAGTTGCACTGAAAAACTTAGAATTTACTGAAAAACCCGCATTAGACGAAATGCACAGTGTAGTACATAGTATATGAGTGAGTTGCACTGAAAAACTTAGAATTTACTGAAAAACCCGCATTAGACGAAATGCAGAGTGTAGTACATTGTATATGAGTGAGTTGCACTGAAAAACTTAGAATTTACTGAAAAACACGCATTAGACGAAATGCACAGTGTAGTACATTGTATATGAGTGAGTTGCACTGAAAAACTTAGAATTTACTGAAAAACCCGCATTAGACGAAATGTACAGTGTAGTACATAGTATATGAGTGAGTTGCACTGAAAAACTTAGAATTTACTGAAAAACCCGCATTAGACGAAATGCACAGTGTAGTACATTGTATATGAGTGAGTTGCACTGAAAAACTTAGAATTTACTGAAAAACCCGAATTAGACGAAATGCACAGTGTAGTACATTGTATATGAGTGAGTTGCACTGAAAAACTTAGAATTTACTGAAAAACCCGCATTAGACGAAATGCACAGTGTAGTACATTGTATATGAGTGAGTTGCACTGAAAAACTTAGAATTTACTGAAAAACCCGCATTAGACGAAATGCACAGTGTAGTACATTGTATATGAGTGAGTTGCACTGAAAAACTTAGAATTTACTGAAAAACCCGCATTAGACGAAATGCACAGTGTAGTACATTGTATATGAGTGAGTTGCACTGAAAAACTTAGAATTTACTGAAAAACCCGCATTAGACGAAATGCACAGTGTAGTACATAGTATATGAGTGAGTTGCACTGAAAAACTTAGAATTTACTGAAAAACCCGCATTAGACGAAATGCAGAGTGTAGTACATTGTATATGAGTGAGTTGCACTGAAAAACTTAGAATTTACTGAAAAACACGCATTAGACGAAATGCACAGTGTAGTACATTGTATATGAGTGAGTTGCACTGAAAAACTTAGAATTTACTGAAAAACCCGCATTAGACGAAATGTACAGTGTAGTACATAGTATATGAGTGAGTTGCACTGAAAAACTTAGAATTTACTGAAAAACCCGCATTAGACGAAATGCACAGTGTAGTACATTGTATATGAGTGAGTTGCACTGAAAAACTTAGAATTTACTGAAAAACCCGCATTAGACGAAATGCACAGTGTAGTACATTGTATATGAGTGAGTTGCACTGAAAAACTTAGAATTTACTGAAAAACCCGCATTAGACGAAATGCACAGTGTAGTACATTGTATATGAGTGAGTTGCACTGAAAAACTTAGAATTTACTGAAAAAACCCCATTAGACGAAATGCACAGTGTAGTACATAGTATATGAGTGAGTTGCACTGAAAAACTTAGAATTTACTGAAAAACCCGCATTAGACGAAATGCACAGTGTAGTACATTGTATATGAGTGAGTTGCACTGAAAAACTTAGAATTTACTGAAAAACCCGCATTAGACGAAATGCACAGTGTAGTACATTGTATATGAGTGAGTTGCACTGAAAAACTTAGAATTTACTGAAAAACCCGCATTAGACGAAATGCACAGTGTAGTACATTGTATATGAGTGAGTTGCACTGAAAAACTTAGAATTTACTGAAAAACCCGCATTAGACGAAATGCACAGTGTAGTACATTGTATATGAGTGAGTTGCACTGAAAAACTTAGAATTTACTGAAAAACCCGCATTAGACGAAATGCACAGTGTAGTACATAGTATATGAGTGAGTTGCACTGAAAAACTTAGAATTTACTGAAAAACCCGCATTAGACGAAATGCAGAGTGTAGTACATTGTATATGAGTGAGTTGCACTGAAAAACTTAGAATTTACTGAAAAACCCGCATTAGACGAAATGCACAGTGTAGTACATTGTATATGAGTGAGTTGCACTGAAAAACTTAGAATTTACTGAAAAACCCGCATTAGACGAAATGTACTGTGTAGTACATAGTATATGAGTGAGTTGCACTGAAAAACTTAGAATTTACTGAAAAACCCGCATTAGACGAAATGCACAGTGTAGTACATAGTATATGAGTGATTTGCACTGAAAAACTTAGAATTTACTGAAAAACCCGCATTATTCGAAATGCACAGTGTAGTACATTGTATATGAGTGAGTTGCACTGAAAAACTTAGAATTTACTGAAAAACCCGCATTAGACGAAATGAACAGTGTAGTATATTGTATATGAGTGAGTTGCACTGAAAAGCTTAGAATTTACTGAAAAACACGCATCAGACGAAATGCACAGTGTAGTACATTGTATATGAGTGAGTTGCACTGAAAAACTTAGAATTTACTGAAAAACCCGCATTAGACGAAATGCACAGTGTAGTACATTGTATATGAGTGAGTTGCACTGAAAAACTTAGAATTTACTGAAAAACCCGCATTAGACGAAATGCACAGTGTAGTACATTGTATATGAGTGAGTTGCACTGAAAAACTTAGAATTTACTGAAAAACCCGCATTAGACGAAATGAACAGTGTAGTACATTGTATATGAGTGAGTTGCACTGAAAAAATTAGAATTTACTGAAAAACCCGCATTAGACGAAATGCACAGTGTAGTACATAGTATATGAGTGAGTTGCACTGAAAAACTTAGAATTTACTGAAAAACCCGCATTAGACGAAATACACAGTGTAGTACATTGTATATGAGTGAGTTGCACTGAAAAACTTAGAATTTACTGAAAAACCCGCATCAGACGAAATGCACAGTGTAGTACATTGTATATGAGTGAGTTGCACTGAAAAAATTAGAATTTACTGAAAAACCCGCATTAGACGAAATGCACAGTGTAGTACATAGTATATGAGTGAGTTGCACTGAAAAACTTAGAATTTACTGAAAAACCCGCATTAGACGAAATGCACAGTGTAGTACATAGTATATGAGAGAGTTGCACTGAAAAACTTAGAATTTACTGAAAAACCCGCATTAGACGAAATGCACAGTGTAGTACATTGTATATAGTGAGTTGCACTGAAAAACTTAGAATTTACTGAAAAACCCGCATTAGACGAAATGCACAGTGTAGTACATTGTATATAGTGAGTTGCACTGAAAAACTTAGAATTTACTGAAAAACCCGCATTAGACGAAATGCACAGTGTAGTACATTGTATATGAGTGAGTTGCACTGAAAAACTTAGAATTTACTGAAAAACCCGCATTAGACGAAATGCACAGTGTAGTACATAGTATATGAGTGAGTTGCACTGAAAAACTTAGAATTTACTGAAAAACCCGCATTAGACGAAATGCAGAGTGTAGTACATTGTATATGAGTGAGTTGCACTGAAAAACTTAGAATTTACTGAAAAACCCGCATTAGACGAAATGCACAGTGTAGTACATTGTATATGAGTGAGTTGCACTGAAAAACTTAGAATTTACTGAAAAACCCGCATTAGACGAAATGTACTGTGTAGTACATAGTATATGAGTGAGTTGCACTGAAAAACTTAGAATTTACTGAAAAACCCGCATTAGACGAAATGCACAGTGTAGTACATAGTATATGAGTGAGTTGCACTGAAAAACTTAGAATTTACTGAAAAACCCGCATTAGACGAAATGCACAGTGTAGTACATTGTATATGAGTGAGTTGCACTGAAAAACTTAGAATTTACTGAAAAACCCGCATTAGACGAAATGAACAGTGTAGTATATTGTATATGAGTGAGTTGCACTGAAAAGCTTAGAATTTACTGAAAAACACGCATCAGACGAAATGCACAGTGTAGTACATTGTATATGAGTGAGTTGCACTGAAAAACTTAGAATTTACTGAAAAACCCGCATTAGACGAAATGCACAGTGTAGTACATTGTATATGAGTGAGTTGCACTGAAAAACTTAGAATTTACTGAAAAACCCGCATTAGACGAAATGCACAGTGTAGTACATTGTATATGAGTGAGTTGCACTGAAAAACTTAGAATTTACTGAAAAACCCGCATTAGACGAAATGAACAGTGTAGTATATTGTATATGAGTGAGTTGCACTGAAAAGCTTAGAATTTACTGAAAAACACGCATCAGACGAAATGCACAGTGTAGTACATAGTATATGAGTGAGTTGCACTGGAAAACTTAGAATTTACTGAAAAACCCGCATTAGACGAAATGCACAGTGTAGTACATAGTATATGAGTGAGTTGCACTGAAAAACTTAGAATTTACTGAAAAACCCGCATTAGACGAAATGCACAGTGTAGTACATAGTATATGAGTGAGTTGCACTGAAAAACTTAGAATTTACTGAAAAACCCGCATTAGACGAAATGCACAGTGTAGTACATTGTATATGAGTGAGTTGCACTGAAAAACTTAGAATTTACTGAAAAACCCGCATTAGACGAAATGAACAGTGTAGTATATTGTATATGAGTGAGTTGCACTGAAAAGCTTAGAATTTACTGAAAAACACGCATCAGACGAAATGCACAGTGTAGTACATAGTATATGAGTGAGTTGAACTGAAAAACTTAGAATTTACTGAAAAACCCGCATTAGACGAAATGCAGAGTGTAGTACATTGTATATGAGTGAGTTGCACTGAAAAACTTAGAATTTACTGAAAAACCCGCATTAGACGAAATGCACAGTGTAGTACATTGTATATGAGTGAGTTGCACTGAAAAACTTAGAATTTACTGAAAAACCCGCATTAGACGAAATGTACTGTGTAGTACATAGTATATGAGTGAGTTGCACTGAAAAACTTAGAATTTACTGAAAAACCCGCATTACACGAAATGCACAGTGTAGTACATAGTATATGAGTGAGTTGCACTGAAAAACTTAGAATTTACTGAAAAACCCGCATTAGACGAAATGCACAGTGTAGTACATTGTATATGAGTGAGTTGCACTGAAAAACTTAGAATTTACTGAAAAACCCGCATTAGACGAAATGCACAGTGTAGTACATTGTATATGAGTGAGTTGCACTGAAAAACTTAGAATTTACTGAAAAACCCGCATTAGACGAAATGCACAGTGTAGTACATTGTATATGAGTGAGTTGCACTGAAAAACTTAGAATTTACTGAAAAACCCGCATTAGACGAAATGAACAGTGTAGTATATTGTATATGAGTGAGTTGCACTGAAAAGCTTAGAATTTACTGAAAAACACGCATCAGACGAAATGCACAGTGTAGTACATTGTATATGAGTGAGTTGCACTGAAAAACTTAGAATTTACTGAAAAACCCGCATTAGACGAAATGCACAGTGTAGTACATTGTATATGAGTGAGTTGCACTGAAAAACTTAGAATTTACTGAAAAACCCGCATTAGACGAAATGCACAGTGTAGTACATTGTATATGAGTGAGTTGCACTGAAAAACTTAGAATTTACTGAAAAACCCGCATTAGACGAAATGAACAGTGTAGTATATTGTATATGAGTGAGTTGCACTGAAAAGCTTAGAATTTACTGAAAAACACGCATCAGACGAAATGCACAGTGTAGTACATAGTATATGAGTGAGTTGCACTGAAAAACTTAGAATTTACTGAAAAACCCGCATTAGACGAAATGCACAGTGTAGTACATAGTATATGAGTGAGTTGCACTGAAAAACTTAGAATTTACTGAAAAACCCGCATTAGACGAAATGCACAGTGTAGTACATAGTATATGAGTGAGTTGCACTGAAAAACTTAGAATTTACTGAAAAACCCGCATTAGACGAAATGCACAGTGTAGTACATTGTATATGAGTGAGTTGCACTGAAAAAATTAGAATTTACTGAAAAACCCGCATTAGACGAAATGAACAGTGTAGTATATTGTATATGAGTGAGTTGCACTGAAAAGCTTAGAATTTACTGAAAAACACGCATCAGACGAAATGCACAGTGTAGTACATAGTATATGAGTGAGTTGAACTGAAAAACTTAGAATTTACTGAAAAACCCGCATTAGACGAAATGCAGAGTGTAGTACATTGTATATGAGTGAGTTGCACTGAAAAACTTAGAATTTACTGAAAAACCCGCATTAGACGAAATGCACAGTGTAGTACATTGTATATGAGTGAGTTGCACTGAAAAACTTAGAATTTACTGAAAAACCCGCATTAGACGAAATGTACTGTGTAGTACATAGTATATGAGTGAGTTGCACTGAAAAACTTAGAATTTACTGAAAAACCCGCATTACACGAAATGCACAGTGTAGTACATAGTATATGAGTGAGTTGCACTGAAAAACTTAGAATTTACTGAAAAACCCGCATTAGACGAAATGCACAGTGTAGTACATTGTATATGAGTGAGTTGCACTGAAAAACTTAGAATTTACTGAAAAACCCGCATTAGACGAAATGCACAGTGTAGTACATTGTATATGAGTGAGTTGCACTGAAAAACTTAGAATTTACTGAAAAACCCGCATTAGACGAAATGCACAGTGTAGTACATTGTATATGAGTGAGTTGCACTGAAAAACTTAGAATTTACTGAAAAACCCGCTTTAGACGAAATGCACAGTGTAGTACATTGTATATGAGTCAGTTGCACTGAAAAACTTAGAATTTACTGAAAAACCCACATTAGACGAAATGCACAGTGTAGTACATAGTATATGAGTGAATTGCACTGAAAAACTTAGAATTTACTGAAAAACCCGCATTAGACGAAATGCACAGTGTAGTACATAGTATATGAGTGAGTTGCACTGAAAAACTTAGAATTTACTGAAAAACCCGCATTAGACGAAATGCACAGTGTAGTACATAGTATATGAGTGAGTTGCACTGAAAAACTTAGAATTTACTGAAAAACCCTCATTAGACGAAATGCACAGTGTAGTACATTGTATATGAGTGAGTTGCACTGAAAAACTTAGAATTTACTGAAAAACCCGCATTAGACGAAATGCACAGTGTAGTACATTGTATATGAGTGAGTTGCACTGAAAAACTTAGAATTTACTGAAAAACCCGCATTAGACGAAATGCACAGTGTAGTACATTTTATATGAGTGAGTTGCACTGAAAAACTTAGAATTTACTGAAAAACCCGCATTAGACGAAATGCACAGTGTAGTACATTGTATATGAGTGAGTTGCACTGAAAAACTTAGAATTTACTGAAAAACCCGCATTAGACGAAATGCACAGTGTAGTACATTGTATATGAGTGAGTTGCACTGAAAAACTTAGAATTTACTGAAAAACCCGCATTAGACGAAATGCACAGTGTAGTACATAGTATATGAGTGAGTTGCACTGAAAAACTTAGAATTTACTGAAAAACCCGCATTAGACGAAATGCAGAGTGTAGTACATTGTATATGAGTGAGTTGCACTGAAAAACTTAGAATTTACTGAAAAACCCGCATTAGACGAAATGCACAGTGTAGTACATTGTATATGAGTGAGTTGCACTGAAAAACTTAGAATTTACTGAAAAACCCGCATTAGACGAAATGTACTGTGTAGTACATAGTATATGAGTGAGTTGCACTGAAAAACTTAGAATTTACTGAAAAACCCGCATTAGACGAAATACACAGTGTAGTACATTGTATATGAGTGAGTTGCACTGAAAAACTTAGAATTTACTGAAAAACCCGCATTAGACGAAATGCACAGTGTAGTACATAGTATATGAGTGAGTTGCACTGAAAAACTTAGAATTTACTGAAAAACCCTCATTAGACGAAATGCACAGTGTAGTACATTGTATATGAGTGAGTTGCACTGAAAAACTTAGAATTTACTGAAAAACCCGCATTAGACGAAATGCACAGTGTAGTACATTGTATATGAGTGAGTTGCACTGAAAAACTTAGAATTTACTGAAAAACCCGCATTAGACGAAATGCACAGTGTAGTACATAGTATATGAGTGAGTTGCACTGAAAAACTTAGAATTTACTGAAAAACCCGCATTAGACGAAATGCAGAGTGTAGTACATTGTATATGAGTGAGTTGCACTGAAAAGCTTAGAATTTACTGAAAAACACGCATCAGACGAAATGCACAGTGTAGTACATTGTATATGAGTGAGTTGCACTGAAAAAATTAGAATTTACTGAAAAACCCGCATTAGACGAAATGCACAGTGTAGTACATAGTATATGAGTGAGTTGCACTGAAAAACTTAGAATTTACTGAAAAACCCGCATTAGACGAAATGCACAGTGTAGTACATAGTATATGAGTGAGTTGCACTGAAAAACTTAGAATTTACTGAAAAACCCGCATTAGACGAAATGCACAGTGTAGTACATTGTATATGAGTGAGTTGCACTGAAAAACTTACAATTTACTGAAAAACCCGCATTAGACGAAATGTACTGTGTAGTACATAGTATATGAGTGAGTTGCACTGAAAAACTTAGAATTTACTGAAAAACCCGCATTAGACGAAATGCACAGTGTAGTACATAGTATATGAGTGAGTTGCACTGAAAAACTTAGAATTTACTGAAAAACCCGCATTAGACGAAATGCACAGTGTAGTACATTGTATATGAGTGAGTTGCACTGAAAAACTTACAATTTACTGAAAAACCCGCATTAGACGAAATGCACAGTGTAGTACATTGTATATGAGTGAGTTGCACTGAAAAACTTAGAATTTACTGAAAAACCCGCATTAGACGAAATGCACAGTGTAGTACATTGTATATGAGTGAGTTGCACTGAAAAACTTAGAATTTACTGAAAAACCCGCTTTAGACGAAATGCACAGTGTAGTACATTGTATATGAGTCAGTTGCACTGAAAAACTTAGAATTTACTGAAAAACCCACATTAGACGAAATGCACAGTGTAGTACATAGTATATGAGTGAATTGCACTGAAAAACTTAGAATTTACTGAAAAACCCGCATTAGACGAAATGCACAGTGTAGTACATCGTATATGAGTGAGTTGCACTGAAAAACTTAGAATTTACTGAAAAACCCGCATTAGACGAAATGCACAGTTTAGTACATTGTATATGAGTGAGTTGCACTGAAAAACTTAGAATTTACTGAAAAACCCGCATTAGACGAAATGCACAGTGTAGTACATTGTATATGAGTGAGTTGCACTGAAAAACTTAGAATTTACTGAAAAACCCGCATTAGACGAAATGCACAGTGTAGTACATTGTATATGAGTGAGTTGCACTGAAAAACTTAGAATTTACTGAAAAACCCGCATTAGACGAAATGCACAGTTTAGTACATTGTATATGAGTGAGTTGCACTGAAAAACTTAGAATTTACTGAAAAACCCGCATTAGACGAAATGCACAGTGTAGTACATTGTATATAGTAAGTTGCACTGAAAAACTTAGAATTTACTGAAAAACCCGCATTAGACGAAATGCACAGTGTAGTACATTGTATATGAGTGAGTTGCACTGAAAAACTTAGAATTTACTGAAAAACCCGCATTAGACGAAATGCACAGTGTAGTACATAGTATATGAGTGAGTTGCACTGAAAAACTTAGAATTTACTGATAAACCCGCATTAGACGAAATGCACAGTGTAGTACATTGTATATGAGTGAGTTGCACTGAAAAACTTAGAATTTACTGAAAAACCCGCATTAGACGAAATGCACAGTGTAGTACATTTTATATGAGTGAGTTGCACTGAAAAACTTAGAATTTACTGAAAAACCCGCATTAGACGAAATGCACAGTGTAGTACATTGTATATGAGTGAGTTGCACTGAAAAACTTAGAATTTACTGAAAAACCCGCATTAGACGAAATGCACAGTGTAGTACATAGTATATGAGTGAGTTGCACTGAAAAACTTAGAATTTACTGAAAAACCCGCATTAGACGAAATGTACTGTGTAGTACATAGTATATGAGTGAGTTGCACTGAAAAACTTAGAATTTACTGAAAAACCCGCATTAGACGAAATGCACAGTGTAGTACATAGTATATGAGTGAGTTGCACTGAAAAACTTAGAATTTACTGAAAACCCCGCATTAGACGAAATGCACAGTGTAGTACATTGTATATGAGTGAGTTGCACTGAAAAACTTAGAATTTACTGAAAAACCCGCATTAGACGAAATGAACAGTGTAGTACATTGTATATGAGTGAGTTGCACTGAAAAGCTTAGAATTTACTGAAAAACACGCATCAGACGAAATGCACAGTGTAGTACATTGTATATGAGTGAGTTGCACTGAAAAAATTAGAATTTACTGAAAAACCCGCATTAGACGAAATGCACAGTGTAGTACATAGTATATGAGTGAGTTGCACTGAAAAACTTAGAATTTACTGAAAAACCCGCATTAGACGAAATGCACAGTGTAGTACATAGTATATGAGAGAGTTGCACTGAAAAATTTAGAATTTACTGAAAAACCCGCATCAGACGAAATGCACAGTTTAGTACATTGTATATGAGTGAGTTGCACTGAAAAACTTAGAATTTACTGAAAATCCCGCATTAGACGAAATGCACAGTGTAGTACATTGTATATGAGTGAGTTGCACTGAAAAACTTAGAATTTACTGAAAAACCCGCATTAGACGAAATGAACAGTGTAGTACATTGTATATGAGTGAGTTGCACTGAAAAGCTTAGAATTTACTGTAAAACACGCATCAGACGAAATGCACAGTGTAGTACATTGTATATGAGTGAGTTGCACTGAAAAAATTAGAATTTACTGAAAAACCCGCATTAGACGAAATGCACAGTGTAGTACATAGTATATGAGTGAGTTGCACTGAAAAACTTAGAATTTACTGAAAAACCCGCATTAGACGAAATGCACAGTGTAGTACATAGTATATGAGAGAGTTGCACTGAAAAACTTAGAATTTACTGAAAAACCCGCATTAGACGAAATGCACAGTTTAGTACATTGTATATGAGTGAGTTGCACTGAAAAACTTAGAATTTACTGAAAAACCCGCATTAGACGAAATGCACAGTGTAGTAAATTGTATATGAGTGAGTTGCACTGAAAAACTTAGAATTTACTGAAAAACCCGCATTAGACGAAATGCACAGTGTAGTACATTGTATATGAGTGAGTTGCACTGAAAAACTTAGAATTTACTGAAAAACCCGCATTAGACGAAATGCACAGTGTAGTACATAGTATATGAGTGAGTTGCACTGAAAAACTTAGAATTTACTGAAAAACCCGCATTAGACGAAATGCACAGTGTAGTACATTGTATATGAGTGAGTTGCACTGAAAAACTTAGAATTTACTGAAAAACCCGCATTAGACGAAATGCACAGTGTAGTACATAGTATATGAGTGAGTTGCACTGAAAAACTTAGAATTTACTGAAAAACCCGCATTAGACGAAATGCACAGTGTAGTACATTGTATATAGTGAGTTGCACTGAAAAAATTAGAATTTACTGAAAAACCCGCATTAGACGAAATGCACAGTGTAGTACATTGTATATGAGTGAGTTGCACTGAAAAACTTAGAATTTACTGAAAAACCCGCATTAGACGAAATGCACAGTGTAGTACATAGTATATGAGTGAGTTGCACTGAAAAACTTAGAATTTACTGAAAAACCCGCATTAGACGAAATGCACAGTGTAGTACATTGTATATGAGTGAGTTGCACTGAAAAACTTAGAATTTACTGAAAAACCCGCATTAGACGAAATGCACAGTGTAGTACATTGTATATGAGTGAGTTGCACTGAAAAACTTAGAATTTACTGAAAAACCCGCATTAGACGAAATGCACAGTGTAGTACATTGTATATGAGTGAGTTGCACTGAAAAACTTAGAATTTACTGAAAAACCCGCATTAGACGAAATGCACAGTGTAGTACATTGTATATGAGTGAGTTGCACTGAAAAACTTAGAATTTACTGAAAAACCCGCATTAGACCAAATGTACTGTGTAGTACATAGTATATGAGTGAGTTGCACTGAAAAACTTAGAATTTACTGAAAAACCCGCATTAGACGAAATGCACAGTGTAGTACATAGTATATGAGTGAGTTGCACTGAAAAACTTAGAATTTACTGAAAAACCCGCATTAGACGAAATGCACAGTGTAGTACATTGTATATGAGTGAGTTGCACTGAAAAACTTAGAATTTACTGAAAAACCCGCATTAGACGAAATGAACAGTGTAGTACATTGTATATGAGTGAGTTGCACTGAAAAGCTTAGAATTTACTGAAAAACACGCATCAGACGAAATGCACAGTGTAGTACATTGTATATGAGTGAGTTGCACTGAAAAAATTAGAATTTACTGAAAAACCCGCATTAGACGAAATGCACAGTGTAGTACATAGTATATGAGTGAGTTGCACTGAAAAACTTAGAATTTACTGAAAAACCCGCATTAGACGAAATGCACAGTGTAGTACATAGTATATGAGAGAGTTGCACTGAAAAACTTAGAATTTACTGAAAAACCCGCATTAGACGAAATGCACAGTTTAGTACATTGTATATGAGTGAGTTGCACTGAAAAACTTAGAATTTACTGAAAATCCCGCATTAGACGAAATGCACAGTGTAGTACATTGTATATGAGTGAGTTGCACTGAAAAACTTAGAATTTACTGAAAAACCCGCATTAGACGAAATGAACAGTGTAGTACATTGTATATGAGTGAGTTGCACTGAAAAGCTTAGAATTTACTGAAAAACACGCATCAGACGAAATGCACAGTGTAGTACATTGTATATGAGTGAGTTGCACTGAAAAAATTAGAATTTACTGAAAAACCCGCATTAGACGAAATGCACAGTGTAGTACATAGTATATGAGTGAGTTGCACTGAAAAACTTAGAATTTACTGAAAAACCCGCATTAGACGAAATGCACAGTGTAGTACATAGTATATGAGAGAGTTGCACTGAAAAACTTAGAATTTACTGAAAAACCCGCATTAGACGAAATGCACAGTGTAGTACATTGTATATGAGTGAGTTGCACTGAAAAAATTAGAATTTACTGAAAAACCCGCATTAGACGAAATGCACAGTGTAGTACATTGTATATGAGTGAGTTGCACTTAAAAACTTAGAATTTACTGAAAAACCCGCATTAGACGAAATGTACAGTGTAGTACATAGTATATGAGTGAGTTGCACTGAAAAACTTAGAATTTACTGAAAAACCCGCATTAGACGAAATGCACAGTGTAGTACATAGTATATGAGTGAGTTGCACTGAAAAACTTAGAATTTACTGAAAAACCCGCATTAGACGAAATGCACAGTTTAGTACATTGTATATGAGTGAGTTGCACTGAAAAACTTAGAATTTACTGAAAAACCCGCATTAGACGAAATGAACAGTGTAGTACATTGTATATGAGTGAGTTGCACTGAAAAACTTTGAATTTACTGAAAAATCCGCATCAGACGAAATGCAAAGTGTAGTACATTGTATATGAGTGAGTTGCACTGAAAAAATTAGAATTTACTGAAAAACCCGCATTAGACGAAATGCACAGTGTAGTACATAGTATATGAGTGAGTTGCACTGAAAAACTTAGAATTTACTGAAAAACCCGCATTAGACGAAATGCACAGTGTAGTACATAGTATATGAGAGAGTTGCACTGAAAAACTTAGAATTTACTGAAAAACCCGCATTAGACGAAATGCACAGTGTAGTACATTGTATATAGTGAGTTGCACTGAAAAACTTAGAATTTACTGAAAAACCCGCATTAGACGAAATGCACAGTGTAGTACATTGTATATAGTGAGTTGCACTGAAAAACTTAGAATTTACTGAAAAACCCGCATTAGACGAAATGCACAGTGTAGTACATTGTATATGAGTGAGTTGCACTGAAAAACTTAGAATTTACTGAAAAACCCGCATTAGGCGAAATGCACAGTGTAGTACATAGTATATGAGTGAGTTGCACTGAAAAACTTAGAATTTACTGAAAAACCCGCATTAGACGAAATGCACAGTGTAGTACATTGTATATGAGTGAGTTGCACTGAAAAACTTAGAATTTACTGAAAAACCCGCATTAGACGAAATGAACAGTGTAGTAGATTGTATATGAGTGAGTTGCACTGAAAAACTTAGAATTTACTGAAAAACCCGCATTAGACGAAATGCACAGTATAGTACATTCTATATGAGTGAGTTGCACTGAAAAACTTAGAATTTACTGAAAAACCCGCATTAGACGAAATGCACAGTGTAGTACATTGTATATGAGTGAGTTGCACTGAAAAACTTAGAATTTACTGAAAAACCCGCATTAGACGAAATGCACAGTGTAGTACATTGTATATGAGTGAGTTGCACTGAAAAACTTAGAATTTACTGAAAAACCCGCATTAGACGAAATGCACAGTGTAGTACATTGTATATGAGTGAGTTGCACTGAAAAACTTAGAATTTACTGAAAAAACCGCATTAGACGAAATGCACAGTGTAGTACATTGTATATGAGTGAGTTGCACTGCAAAACTTAGAATTTACTAAAAAACACGCATTAGACGAAATGCACAGTGTAGTACATTGTATATGAGTGAGTTGCACTGAAAAACTTAGAATTTACTGAAAAACCCGCATTAGACGAAATGCACAGTGTAGTACATTGTATATGAGAGTTGCACTGAAAAACGTAGAATTTACTGAAAAACCCACATTAGACGAAATGCACAGTGTAGTACATAGTATATGAGTGAGTTGCACTGAAAAAATTAGAATTTACTGAAAAACCCGCATCAGACGAAATGCACAGTGTAGTACATTGTATATGAGTGAGTTGCACTGAAAAAATTAGAATTTACTGAAAAACCCGCATTAGACGAAATGCACAGTGTAGTACATTGTATATGAGTGAGTTGCACTGAAAAACTTAGAATTTACTGAAAAACCCGCATTAGACGAAATGCACAGTGTAGTACATTGTATATGAGTGAGTTGCACTGAAAAACTTAGAATTTACTGAAAAACCCGCATTAGACGAAATGTACTGTGTAGTACATAGTATATGAGTGAGTTGCACTGAAAAACTTAGAATTTACTGAAAAACCCGCATTAGACGAAATGCACAGTGTAGTACATAGTATATGAGAGAGTTGCACTGAAAAACTTAGAATTTACTGAAAAACCCGCATTAGACGAAATGCACAGTGTAGTACATTGTATATAGTGAGTTGCACTGAAAAACTTAGAATTTACTGAAAAACCCGCATTAGACGAAATGCACAGTGTAGTACATTGTATATAGTGAGTTGCACTGAAAAACTTAGAATTTACTGAAAAACCCGCATTAGACGAAATGCACAGTGTAGTACATTGTATATGAGTGAGTTGCACTGAAAAACTTAGAATTTACTGAAAAACCCGCATTAGGCGAAATGCACAGTGTAGTACATAGTATATGAGTGAGTTGCACTGAAAAACTTAGAATTTACTGAAAAACCCGCATTAGACGAAATGCACAGTGTAGTACATTGTATATGAGTGAGTTGCACTGAAAAACTTAGAATTTACTGAAAAACCCGCATTAGACGAAATGAACAGTGTAGTAGATTGTATATGAGTGAGTTGCACTGAAAAACTTAGAATTTACTGAAAAACCCGCATTAGACGAAATGCACAGTATAGTACATTGTATATGAGTGAGTTGCACTGAAAAACTTAGAATTTACTGAAAAACCCGCATTAGACGAAATGCACAGTGTAGTACATTGTATATGGGTGAGTTGCACTGAAAAACTTAGAATTTACTGAAAAACCCGCATTAGACGAAATGCACAGTGTAGTACATTGTATATGAGTGAGTTGCACTGAAAAACTTAGAATTTACTGAAAAACCCGCATTAGACGAAATGCACAGTGTAGTACATTGTATATGAGTGAGTTGCACTGAAAAACTTAGAATTTACTGAAAAAACCGCATTAGACGAAATGCACAGTGTAGTACATTGTATATGAGTGAGTTGCACTGCAAAACTTAGAATTTACTAAAAAACACGCATTAGACGAAATGCACAGTGTAGTACATTGTATATGAGTGAGTTGCACTGAAAAACTTAGAATTTACTGAAAAACCCGCATTAGACGAAATGCACAGTGTAGTACATTGTATATGAGAGTTGACTGAAAAACGTAGAATTTACTGAAAAACCCGCATTAGACGAAATGCACAGTGTAGTACATTGTATATGAGTGAGTTGCACTGAAAAAATTAGAATTTACTGAAAAACCCGCATCAGACGAAATGCACAGTGTAGTACATTGTATATGAGTGAGTTGCACTGAAAAAATTAGAATTTACTGAAAAACCCGCATTAGACGAAATGCACAGTGTAGTACATTGTATATGAGTGAGTTGCACTGAAAAACTTAGAATTTACTGAAAAACCCGCATTAGACGAAATGCACAGTGTAGTACATTGTATATGAGTGAGTTGCACTGAAAAACTTAGAATTTACTGAAAAACCCGCATTAGACGAAATGTACTGTGTAGTACATAGTATATGAGTGAGTTGCACTGAAAAACTTAGAATTTACTGAAAAACCCGCATTAGACGAAATGCACAGTGTAGTACATAGTATATGAGTGAGTTGCACTGAAAAACTTAGAATTTACTGAAAAACCCGCATTAGACGAAATGCACAGTGTAGTACATAGTATATGAGTGAGTTGCACTGAAAAACTTAGAATTTACTGAAAAACCCGCATTAGACGAAATGCACAGTGTAGTACATTGTATATGAGTGAGTTGCACTGCAAAACTTAGAATTTACTAAAAAACACGCATTAGACGAAATGCACAGTGTAGTACATTGTATATGAGTGAGTTGCACTGAAAAAATTAGAATTTACTGAAAAACCCGCATTAGACGAAATGCACAGTGTAGTACATTGTATATGAGTGAGTTGCACTGAAAAACTTAGAATTTACTGAAAAACCCGCATTAGACGAAATGCACAGTGTAGTACATTGTATATGAGTGAGTTGCACTGAAAAACTTAGAATTTACTGAAAAACCCGCATTAGACGAAATGTACTGTGTAGTACATAGTATATGAGTGAGTTGCACTGAAAAACTTAGAATTTACTGAAAAACCCGCATTAGACGAAATGCACAGTGTAGTACATAGTATATGAGAGAGTTGCACTGAAAAACTTAGAATTTACTGAAAAACCCGCATTAGACGAAATGCACAGTGTAGTACATTGTATATAGTGAGTTGCACTGAAAAACTTAGAATTTACTGAAAAACCCGCATTAGACGAAATGCACAGTGTAGTACATTGTATATGAGTGAGTTGCACTGAAAAACTTAGAATTTACTGAAAAACCCGCATTAGACGAAATGCACAGTTTAGTACATTGTATATGAGTGAGTTGCACTGAAAAACTTAGAATTTACTGAAAAACCCGCATTAGACGAAATGCACAGTGTAGTACATTGTATATGAGTGAGTTGCACTGAAAAACTTAGAATTTACTGAAAAACCCGCATTAGACGAAATGCACAGTGTAGTACATTGTATATGAGTGAGTTGCACTGAAAAACTTAGAATTTACTGAAAAACCCGCATTAGACGAAATGCACAGTGTAGTACATTGTATATGAGTGAGTTGCACTGAAAAACTTAGAATTTACTGAAAAACCCGCATTAGACGAAATGCACAGTGTAGTACATAGTATATGAGTGAGTTGCACTGAAAAACTTAGAATTTACTGAAAAACCCGCATTAGACGAAATGCACAGTGTAGTACATAGTATATGAGAGAGTTGCACTGAAAAACTTAGAATTTACTGAAAAACCCGCATTAGACGAAATGCACAGTGTAGTACATTGTATATAGTGAGTTGCACTGAAAAACTTAGAATTTACTGAAAAGCCCGCATTAGACGAAATGCACAGTGTAGTACATTGTATATAGTCAGTTGCACTGAAAAACTTAGAATTTACTGAAAAACCCGCATTAGACGAAATGCACAGTGTAGTACATTGTATATGAGTGAGTTGCACTGAAAAACTTAGAATTTACTGAAAAATCCGCATTAGACGAAATGCACAGTGTAGTACATAGTATATGAGTGAGTTGCACTGAAAAACTTAGAATTTACTGATAAACCCGCATTAGACGAAATGCACAGTGTAGTACATTGTATATGAGTGAGTTGCACTGAAAAACTTAGAATTTACTGAAAAACCCGCATTAGACGAAATGCACAGTGTAGTACATTTTATATGAGTGAGTTGCACTGAAAAACTTAGAATTTACTGAAAAACCCGCATTAGACGAAATGCACAGTGTAGTACATTGTATATGAGTGAGTTGCACTGAAAAACTTAGAATTTACTGAAAAACCCGCATTAGACGAAATGCACAGTGTAGTACATAGTATATGAGTGAGTTGCACTGAAAAACTTAGAATTTACTGAAAAACCCGCATTAGACGAAATGTACTGTGTAGTACATAGTATATGAGTGAGTTGCACTGAAAAACTTAGAATTTACTGAAAAACCCGCATTAGACGAAATGCACAGTGTAGTACATAGTATATGAGTGAGTTGCACTGAAAAACTTAGAATTTACTGAAAACCCCGCATTAGACGAAATGCACAGTGTAGTACATTGTATATGAGTGAGTTGCACTGAAAAACTTAGAATTTACTGAAAAACCCGCATTAGACGAAATGAACAGTGTAGTACATTGTATATGAGTGAGTTGCACTGAAAAGCTTAGAATTTACTGAAAAACACGCATCAGACGAAATGCACAGTGTAGTACATTGTATATGAGTGAGTTGCACTGAAAAAATTAGAATTTACTGAAAAACCCGCATTAGACGAAATGCACAGTGTAGTACATAGTATATGAGTGAGTTGCACTGAAAAACTTAGAATTTACTGAAAAACCCGCATTAGACGAAATGCACAGTGTAGTACATAGTATATGAGAGAGTTGCACTGAAAAATTTAGAATTTACTGAAAAACCCGCATCAGACGAAATGCACAGTTTAGTACATTGTATATGAGTGAGTTGCACTGAAAAACTTAGAATTTACTGAAAATCCCGCATTAGACGAAATGCACAGTGTAGTACATTGTATATGAGTGAGTTGCACTGAAAAACTTAGAATTTACTGAAAAACCCGCATTAGACGAAATGAACAGTGTAGTACATTGTATATGAGTGAGTTGCACTGAAAAGCTTAGAATTTACTGTAAAACACGCATCAGACGAAATGCACAGTGTAGTACATTGTATATGAGTGAGTTGCACTGAAAAAATTAGAATTTACTGAAAAACCCGCATTAGACGAAATGCACAGTGTAGTACATAGTATATGAGTGAGTTGCACTGAAAAACTTAGAATTTACTGAAAAACCCGCATCAGACGAAATGCACAGTGTAGTACATTGTATATGAGTGAGTTGCACTGAAAAACTTAGAATTTACTGAAAAACCCGCATTAGACGAAATGCACAGTGTAGTACATTGTATATGAGTGAGTTGCACTGAAAAACTTAGAATTTACTGAAAAACCCGCATTAGACGAAATGTACTGTGTAGTACATAGTATATGAGTGAGTTGCACTGAAAAACTTAGAATTTACTGAAAAACCCGCATTAGACGAAATGCACAGTGTAGTACATAGTATATGAGAGAGTTGCACTGAAAAACTTAGAATTTACTGAAAAACCCGCATTAGACGAAATGCACAGTGTAGTACATTGTATATAGTGAGTTGCACTGAAAAACTTAGAATTTACTGAAAAACCCGCATTAGACGAAATGCACAGTGTAGTACATTGTATATGAGTGAGTTGCACTGAAAAACTTAGAATTTACTGAAAAACCCGCATTAGACGAAATGCACAGTTTAGTACATTGTATATGAGTGAGTTGCACTGAAAAACTTAGAATTTACTGAAAAACCCGCATTAGACGAAATGCACAGTGTAGTACATTGTATATGAGTGAGTTGCACTGAAAAACTTAGAATTTACTGAAAAACCCGCATTAGACGAAATGCACAGTGTAGTACATTGTATATGAGTGAGTTGCACTGAAAAACTTAGAATTTACTGAAAAACCCGCATTAGACGAAATGCACAGTGTAGTACATTGTATATGAGTGAGTTGCACTGAAAAACTTAGAATTTACTGAAAAACCCGCATTAGACGAAATGCACAGTGTAGTACATAGTATATGAGTGAGTTGCACTGAAAAACTTAGAATTTACTGAAAAACCCGCATTAGACGAAATGCACAGTGTAGTACATAGTATATGAGAGAGTTGCACTGAAAAACTTAGAATTTACTGAAAAACCCGCATTAGACGAAATGCACAGTGTAGTACATTGTATATAGTGAGTTGCACTGAAAAACTTAGAATTTACTGAAAAACCCGCATTAGACGAAATGCACAGTGTAGTACATTGTATATAGTCAGTTGCACTGAAAAACTTAGAATTTACTGAAAAACCCGCATTAGACGAAATGCACAGTGTAGTACATTGTATATGAGTGAGTTGCACTGAAAAACTTAGAATTTACTGAAAAATCCGCATTAGACGAAATGCACAGTGTAGTACATAGTATATGAGTGAGTTGCACTGAAAAACTTAGAATTTACTGATAAACCCGCATTAGACGAAATGCACAGTGTAGTACATTGTATATGAGTGAGTTGCACTGAAAAACTTAGAATTTACTGAAAAACCCGCATTAGACGAAATGCACAGTGTAGTACATTTTATATGAGTGAGTTGCACTGAAAAACTTAGAATTTACTGAAAAACCCGCATTAGACGAAATGCACAGTGTAGTACATTGTATATGAGTGAGTTGCACTGAAAAACTTAGAATTTACTGAAAAACCCGCATTAGACGAAATGCACAGTGTAGTACATAGTATATGAGTGAGTTGCACTGAAAAACTTAGAATTTACTGAAAAACCCGCATTAGACGAAATGTACTGTGTAGTACATAGTATATGAGTGAGTTGCACTGAAAAACTTAGAATTTACTGAAAAACCCGCATTAGACGAAATGCACAGTGTAGTACATAGTATATGAGTGAGTTGCACTGAAAAACTTAGAATTTACTGAAAACCCCGCATTAGACGAAATGCACAGTGTAGTACATTGTATATGAGTGAGTTGCACTGAAAAACTTAGAATTTACTGAAAAACCCGCATTAGACGAAATGAACAGTGTAGTACATTGTATATGAGTGAGTTGCACTGAAAAGCTTAGAATTTACTGAAAAACACGCATCAGACGAAATGCACAGTGTAGTACATTGTATATGAGTGAGTTGCACTGAAAAAATTAGAATTTACTGAAAAACCCGCATTAGACGAAATGCACAGTGTAGTACATAGTATATGAGTGAGTTGCACTGAAAAACTTAGAATTTACTGAAAAACCCGCATTAGACGAAATGCACAGTGTAGTACATAGTATATGAGAGAGTTGCACTGAAAAATTTAGAATTTACTGAAAAACCCGCATCAGACGAAATGCACAGTTTAGTACATTGTATATGAGTGAGTTGCACTGAAAAACTTAGAATTTACTGAAAATCCCGCATTAGACGAAATGCACAGTGTAGTACATTGTATATGAGTGAGTTGCACTGAAAAACTTAGAATTTACTGAAAAACCCGCATTAGACGAAATGAACAGTGTAGTACATTGTATATGAGTGAGTTGCACTGAAAAGCTTAGAATTTACTGTAAAACACGCATCAGACGAAATGCACAGTGTAGTACATTGTATATGAGTGAGTTGCACTGAAAAAATTAGAATTTACTGAAAAACCCGCATTAGACGAAATGCACAGTGTAGTACATAGTATATGAGTGAGTTGCACTGAAAAACTTAGAATTTACTGAAAAACCCGCATTAGACGAAATGCACAGTGTAGTACATAGTATATGAGAGAGTTGCACTGAAAAACTTAGAATTTACTGAAAAACCCGCATTAGACGAAATGCACAGTTTAGTACATTGTATATGAGTGAGTTGCACTGAAAAACTTAGAATTTACTGAAAAACCCGCATTAGACGAAATGCACAGTGTAGTAAATTGTATATGAGTGAGTTGCACTGAAAAACTTAGAATTTACTGAAAAACCCGCATTAGACGAAATGCACAGTGTAGTACATAGTATATGAGTGAGTTGCACTGAAAAACTTAGAATTTACTGAAAAACCCGCATTAGACGAAATGCACAGTGTAGTACATTGTATATGAGTGAGTTGCACTGAAAAACTTAGAATTTACTGAAAAACCCGCATTAGACGAAATGCACAGTGTAGTACATAGTATATGAGTGAGTTGCACTGAAAAACTTAGAATTTACTGAAAAACCCGCATTAGACGAAATGCACAGTGTAGTACATTGTATATAGTGAGTTGCACTGAAAAAATTAGAATTTACTGAAAAACCCGCATTAGACGAAATGCACAGTGTAGTACATTGTATATGAGTGAGTTGCACTGAAAAACTTAGAATTTACTGAAAAACCCGCATTAGACGAAATGCACAGTGTAGTACATAGTATATGAGTGAGTTGCACTGAAAAACTTAGAATTTACTGAAAAACCCGCATTAGACGAAATGCACAGTGTAGTACATTGTATATGAGTGAGTTGCACTGAAAAACTTAGAATTTACTGAAAAACCCGCATTAGACGAAATGCACAGTGTAGTACATTGTATATGAGTGAGTTGCACTGAAAAACTTAGAATTTACTGAAAAACCCGCATTAGACGAAATGCACAGTGTAGTACATTGTATATGAGTGAGTTGCACTGAAAAACTTAGAATTTACTGAAAAACCCGCATTAGACGAAATGCACAGTGTAGTACATTGTATATGAGTGAGTTGCACTGAAAAACTTAGAATTTACTGAAAAACCCGCATTAGACCAAATGTACTGTGTAGTACATAGTATATGAGTGAGTTGCACTGAAAAACTTAGAATTTACTGAAAAACCCGCATTAGACGAAATGCACAGTGTAGTACATAGTATATGAGTGAGTTGCACTGAAAAACTTAGAATTTACTGAAAAACCCGCATTAGACGAAATGCACAGTGTAGTACATTGTATATGAGTGAGTTGCACTGAAAAACTTAGAATTTACTGAAAAACCCGCATTAGACGAAATGAACAGTGTAGTACATTGTATATGAGTGAGTTGCACTGAAAAGCTTAGAATTTACTGAAAAACACGCATCAGACGAAATGCACAGTGTAGTACATTGTATATGAGTGAGTTGCACTGAAAAAATTAGAATTTACTGAAAAACCCGCATTAGACGAAATGCACAGTGTAGTACATAGTATATGAGTGAGTTGCACTGAAAAACTTAGAATTTACTGAAAAACCCGCATTAGACGAAATGCACAGTGTAGTACATAGTATATGAGAGAGTTGCACTGAAAAACTTAGAATTTACTGAAAAACCCGCATTAGACGAAATGCACAGTTTAGTACATTGTATATGAGTGAGTTGCACTGAAAAACTTAGAATTTACTGAAAATCCCGCATTAGACGAAATGCACAGTGTAGTACATTGTATATGAGTGAGTTGCACTGAAAAACTTAGAATTTACTGAAAAACCCGCATTAGACGAAATGAACAGTGTAGTACATTGTATATGAGTGAGTTGCACTGAAAAGCTTAGAATTTACTGAAAAACACGCATCAGACGAAATGCACAGTGTAGTACATTGTATATGAGTGAGTTGCACTGAAAAAATTAGAATTTACTGAAAAACCCGCATTAGACGAAATGCACAGTGTAGTACATAGTATATGAGTGAGTTGCACTGAAAAACTTAGAATTTACTGAAAAACCCGCATTAGACGAAATGCACAGTGTAGTACATAGTATATGAGAGAGTTGCACTGAAAAACTTAGAATTTACTGAAAAACCCGCATTAGACGAAATGCACAGTGTAGTACATTGTATATGAGTGAGTTGCACTGAAAAAATTAGAATTTACTGAAAAACCCGCATTAGACGAAATGCACAGTGTAGTACATTGTATATGAGTGAGTTGCACTTAAAAACTTAGAATTTACTGAAAAACCCGCATTAGACGAAATGTACAGTGTAGTACATAGTATATGAGTGAGTTGCACTGAAAAACTTAGAATTTACTGAAAAACCCGCATTAGACGAAATGCACAGTGTAGTACATAGTATATGAGTGAGTTGCACTGAAAAACTTAGAATTTACTGAAAAACCCGCATTAGACGAAATGCACAGTTTAGTACATTGTATATGAGTGAGTTGCACTGAAAAACTTAGAATTTACTGAAAAACCCGCATTAGACGAAATGAACAGTGTAGTACATTGTATATGAGTGAGTTGCACTGAAAAACTTTGAATTTACTGAAAAATCCGCATCAGACGAAATGCAAAGTGTAGTACATTGTATATGAGTGAGTTGCACTGAAAAAATTAGAATTTACTGAAAAACCCGCATTAGACGAAATGCACAGTGTAGTACATAGTATATGAGTGAGTTGCACTGAAAAACTTAGAATTTACTGAAAAACCCGCATTAGACGAAATGCACAGTGTAGTACATAGTATATGAGAGAGTTGCACTGAAAAACTTAGAATTTACTGAAAAACCCGCATTAGACGAAATGCACAGTGTAGTACATTGTATATAGTGAGTTGCACTGAAAAACTTAGAATTTACTGAAAAACCCGCATTAGACGAAATGTACAGTGTAGTACATTGTATATAGTGAGTTGCACTGAAAAACTTAGAATTTACTGAAAAACCCGCATTAGACGAAATGCACAGTGTAGTACATTGTATATGAGTGAGTTGCACTGAAAAACTTAGAATTTACTGAAAAACCCGCATTAGGCGAAATGCACAGTGTAGTACATAGTATATGAGTGAGTTGCACTGAAAAACTTAGAATTTACTGAAAAACCCGCATTAGACGAAATGCACAGTGTAGTACATTGTATATGAGTGAGTTGCACTGAAAAACTTAGAATTTACTGAAAAACCCGCATTAGACGAAATGAACAGTGTAGTAGATTGTATATGAGTGAGTTGCACTGAAAAACTTAGAATTTACTGAAAAACCCGCATTAGACGAAATGCACAGTATAGTACATTCTATATGAGTGAGTTGCACTGAAAAACTTAGAATTTACTGAAAAACCCGCATTAGACGAAATGCACAGTGTAGTACATTGTATATGAGTGAGTTGCACTGAAAAACTTAGAATTTACTGAAAAACCCGCATTAGACGAAATGCACAGTGTAGTACATTGTATATGAGTGAGTTGCACTGAAAAACTTAGAATTTACTGAAAAACCCGCATTAGACGAAATGCACAGTGTAGTACATTGTATATGAGTGAGTTGCACTGAAAAACTTAGAATTTACTGAAAAACCCGCATCAGACGAAATGCACAGTGTAGTACATTGTATATGAGTGAGTTGCACTGAAAAAATTAGAATTTACTGAAAAACCCGCATTAGACGAAATGCACAGTGTAGTACATTGTATATGAGTGAGTTGCACTGAAAAACTTAGAATTTACTGAAAAACCCGCATTAGACGAAATGCACAGTGTAGTACATTGTATATGAGTGAGTTGCACTGAAAAACTTAGAATTTACTGAAAAACCCGCATTAGACGAAATGTACTGTGTAGTACATAGTATATGAGTGAGTTGCACTGAAAAACTTAGAATTTACTGAAAAACCCGCATTAGACGAAATGCACAGTGTAGTACATAGTATATGAGAGAGTTGCACTGAAAAACTTAGAATTTACTGAAAAACCCGCATTAGACGAAATGCACAGTGTAGTACATTGTATATAGTGAGTTGCACTGAAAAACTTAGAATTTACTGAAAAACCCGCATTAGACGAAATGCACAGTGTAGTACATTGTATATAGTGAGTTGCACTGAAAAACTTAGAATTTACTGAAAAACCCGCATTAGACGAAATGCACAGTGTAGTACATTGTATATGAGTGAGTTGCACTGAAAAACTTAGAATTTACTGAAAAACCCGCATTAGGCGAAATGCACAGTGTAGTACATAGTATATGAGTGAGTTGCACTGAAAAACTTAGAATTTACTGAAAAACCCGCATTAGACGAAATGCACAGTGTAGTACATTGTATATGAGTGAGTTGCACTGAAAAACTTAGAATTTACTGAAAAACCCGCATTAGACGAAATGAACAGTGTAGTAGATTGTATATGAGTGAGTTGCACTGAAAAACTTAGAATTTACTGAAAAACCCGCATTAGACGAAATGCACAGTATAGTACATTGTATATGAGTGAGTTGCACTGAAAAACTTAGAATTTACTGAAAAACCCGCATTAGACGAAATGCACAGTGTAGTACATTGTATATGGGTGAGTTGCACTGAAAAACTTAGAATTTACTGAAAAACCCGCATTAGACGAAATGCACAGTGTAGTACATTGTATATGAGTGAGTTGCACTGAAAAACTTAGAATTTACTGAAAAACCCGCATTAGACGAAATGCACAGTGTAGTACATTGTATATGAGTGAGTTGCACTGAAAAACTTAGAATTTACTGAAAAAACCGCATTAGACGAAATGCACAGTGTAGTACATTGTATATGAGTGAGTTGCACTGCAAAACTTAGAATTTACTAAAAAACACGCATTAGACGAAATGCACAGTGTAGTACATTGTATATGAGTGAGTTGCACTGAAAAACTTAGAATTTACTGAAAAACCCGCATTAGACGAAATGCACAGTGTAGTACATTGTATATGAGAGTTGACTGAAAAACGTAGAATTTACTGAAAAACCCGCATTAGACGAAATGCACAGTGTAGTACATTGTATATGAGTGAGTTGCACTGAAAAAATTAGAATTTACTGAAAAACCCGCATCAGACGAAATGCACAGTGTAGTACATTGTATATGAGTGAGTTGCACTGAAAAAATTAGAATTTACTGAAAAACCCGCATTAGACGAAATGCACAGTGTAGTACATTGTATATGAGTGAGTTGCACTGAAAAACTTAGAATTTACTGAAAAACCCGCATTAGACGAAATGCACAGTGTAGTACATTGTATATGAGTGAGTTGCACTGAAAAACTTAGAATTTACTGAAAAACCCGCATTAGACGAAATGTACTGTGTAGTACATAGTATATGAGTGAGTTGCACTGAAAAACTTAGAATTTACTGAAAAACCCGCATTAGACGAAATGCACACTGTAGTACATAGTATATGAGTGAGTTGCACTGAAAAACTTAGAATTTACTGAAAAACCCGCATTAGACGAAATGCACAGTGTAGTACATAGTATATGAGTGAGTTGCACTGAAAAACTTAGAATTTACTGAAAAACCCGCATTAGACGAAATGCACAGTGTAGTACATTGTATATGAGTGAGTTGCACTGCAAAACTTAGAATTTACTAAAAAACACGCATTAGACGAAATGCACAGTGTAGTACATTGTATATGAGTGAGTTGCACTGAAAAAATTAGAATTTACTGAAAAACCCGCATTAGACGAAATGCACAGTGTAGTACATTGTATATGAGTGAGTTGCACTGAAAAACTTAGAATTTACTGAAAAACCCGCATTAGACGAAATGCACAGTGTAGTACATTGTATATGAGTGAGTTGCACTGAAAAACTTAGAATTTACTGAAAAACCCGCATTAGACGAAATGTACTGTGTAGTACATAGTATATGAGTGAGTTGCACTGAAAAACTTAGAATTTACTGAAAAACCCGCATTAGACGAAATGCACAGTGTAGTACATAGTATATGAGAGAGTTGCACTGAAAAACTTAGAATTTACTGAAAAACCCGCATTAGACGAAATGCACAGTGTAGTACATTGTATATAGTGAGTTGCACTGAAAAACTTAGAATTTACTGAAAAACCCGCATTAGACGAAATGCACAGTGTAGTACATTGTATATAGTGAGTTGCACTGAAAAACTTAGAATTTACTGAAAAACCCGCATTAGACGAAATGCACAGTGTAGTACATTGTATATGAGTGAGTTGCACTGAAAAACTTAGAATTTACTGAAAAACCCGCATTAGGCGAAATGCACAGTGTAGTACATAGTATATGAGTGAGTTGCACTGAAAAACTTAGAATTTACTGAAAAACCCGCATTAGACGAAATGCACAGTGTAGTACATTGTATATGAGTGAGTTGCACTGAAAAACTTAGAATTTACTGAAAAACCCGCATTAGACGAAATGAACAGTGTAGTAGATTGTATATGAGTGAGTTGCACTGAAAAACTTAGAATTTACTGAAAAACCCGCATTAGACGAAATGCACAGTATAGTACATTGTATATGAGTGAGTTGCACTGAAAAACTTAGAATTTACTGAAAAACCCGCATTAGACGAAATGCACAGTGTAGTACATTGTATATGGGTGAGTTGCACTGAAAAACTTAGAATTTACTGAAAAACCCGCATTAGACGAAATGCACAGTGTAGTACATTGTATATGAGTGAGTTGCACTGAAAAACTTAGAATTTACTGAAAAACCCGCATTAGACGAAATGCACAGTGTAGTACATTGTATATGAGTGAGTTGCACTGAAAAACTTAGAATTTACTGAAAAAACCGCATTAGACGAAATGCACAGTGTAGTACATTGTATATGAGTGAGTTGCACTGCAAAACTTAGAATTTACTAAAAAACACGCATTAGACGAAATGCACAGTGTAGTACATTGTATATGAGTGAGTTGCACTGAAAAACTTAGAATTTACTGAAAAACCCGCATTAGACGAAATGCACAGTGTAGTACATTGTATATGAGAGTTGACTGAAAAACGTAGAATTTACTGAAAAACCCGCATTAGACGAAATGCACAGTGTAGTACATTGTATATGAGTGAGTTGCACTGAAAAAATTAGAATTTACTGAAAAACCCGCATCAGACGAAATGCACAGTGTAGTACATTGTATATGAGTGAGTTGCACTGAAAAAATTAGAATTTACTGAAAAACCCGCATTAGACGAAATGCACAGTGTAGTACATTGTATATGAGTGAGTTGCACTGAAAAACTTAGAATTTACTGAAAAACCCGCATTAGACGAAATGCACAGTGTAGTACATTGTATATGAGTGAGTTGCACTGAAAAACTTAGAATTTACTGAAAAACCCGCATTAGACGAAATGTACTGTGTAGTACATAGTATATGAGTGAGTTGCACTGAAAAACTTAGAATTTACTGAAAAACCCGCATTAGACGAAATGCACAGTGTAGTACATAGTATATGAGTGAGTTGCACTGAAAAACTTAGAATTTACTGAAAAACCCGCATTAGACGAAATGCACAGTGTAGTACATTGTATATGAGTGAGTTGCACTGCAAAACTTATAATTTACTAAAAAACACGCATTAGACGAAATGCACAGTGTAGTACATAGTATATGAGTGAGTTGCACTGAAAAACTTAGAATTTACTGAAAAACCCGCATTAGAAGAAATGCACAGTGTAGTACATTGTATATGAGAGTTGCACTGAAAAACGTAGAATTTACTGAAAAACCCGCATTAGACGAAATGCACAGTGTAGTACATTGTATATGAGTGAGTTGCACTGAAAAAATTAGAATTTACTGAAAAACCCGCATCAGACGAAATGCACAGTGTAGTACATTGTATATGAGTGAGTTGCACTGAAAAAATTAGAATTTACTGAAAAACCCGCATTAGACGAAATGCACAGTGTAGTACATTGTATATGAGTGAGTTGCACTGAAAAACTTAGAATTTACTGAAAAACCCGCATTAGACGAAATGCACAGTGTAGTACATTGTATATGAGTGAGTTGCACTGAAAAACTTAGAATTTACTGAAAAAACCCGCATTAGACGAAATGTACTGTGTAGTACATAGTATATGAGTGAGTTGCACTGAAAAACTTAGAATTTACTGAAAAACCCGCATTAGACGAAATGCACAGTGTAGTACATAGTATATGAGTGAGTTGCACTGAAAAACTTAGAATTTACTGAAAAACCCGCATTAGACGAAATGCACAGTGTAGTACATTGTATATGAGTGAGTTGCACTGAAAAACTTAGAATTTACTGAAAAACCCGCATTAGACGAAATGAACAGTGTAGTACATTGTATATGAGTGAGTTGCACTGAAAAGCTTAGAATTTACTGAAAAACACGCATCAGACGAAATGCACAGTGTAGTACATTGTATATGAGTGAGTTGCACTGAAAAAATTAGAATTTACTGAAAAACCCGCATTAGACGAAATGCACAGTGTAGTACATAGTATATGAGTGAGTTGCACTGAAAAACTTAGAATTTACTGAAAAACCCGCATTAGACGAAATGCACAGTGTAGTACATAGTATATGAGAGAGTTGCACTGAAAAACTTAGAATTTACTGAAAAACCCGCATTAGACGAAATGCACAGTTTAGTACATTGTATATGAGTGAGTTGCACTGAAAAACTTAGAATTTACTGAAAATCCCGCATTAGACGAAATGCACAGTGTAGTACATTGTATATGAGTGAGTTGCACTGAAAAACTTAGAATTTACTGAAAAACCCGCATTAGACGAAATGAACAGTGTAGTACATTGTATATGAGTGAGTTGCACTGAAAAGCTTAGAATTTACTGAAAAACACGCATCAGACGAAATGCACAGTGTAGTACATTGTATATGAGTGAGTTGCACTGAAAAAATTAGAATTTACTGAAAAACCCGCATTAGACGAAATGCACAGTGTAGTACATATTATATGAGAGAGTTGCACTGAAAAACTTAGAATTTACTGAAAAACCCGCATTAGACGAAATGCACAGTGTAGTACATAGTATATGAGAGAGTTGCACTGAAAAACTTAGAATTTACTGAAAAACCCGCATTAGACGAAATGCACAGTTTAGTACATTGTATATGAGTGAGTTGCACTGAAAAACTTTGAATTTACTGAAAAACCCGCATTAGACGAAATGCACAGTGTAGTACATTGTATATGAGTGAGTTGCACTGAAAAACTTAGAATTTACTGAAAAACCCGCATTAGACGAAATGCACAGTGTAGTACATTGTATATGAGTGAGTTGCACTGAAAAACTTAGAATTTACTGAAAAACCCGCATTAGACGAAATGCACAGTGTAGTACATTGTATATAGTGAGTTGCACTGAAAAACTTAGAATTTACTGAAAAACCCGCATTAGACGAAATGCACAGTGTAGTACATTGTATATAGTGAGTTGCACTGAAAAACTTAGAATTTACTGAAAAACCCGCATTAGACGAAATGCACAGTGTAGTACATTGTATATGAGTGAGTTGCACTGAAAAACTTAGAATTTACTGAAAAACCCGCATTAGACGAAATGCACAGTGTAGTACATAGTATATGAGAGAGTTGCACTGAAAAACTTAGAATTTACTGAAAAACCCGCATTAGACGAAATGCACAGTGTAGTACATTGTACATAGTGAGTTGCACTGAAAAACTTAGAATTTACTGAAAAACCCGCATTAGACGAAATGCACAGTGTAGTACATTGTATATAGTGAGTTGCACTGAAAAACTTAGAATTTACTGAAAAACCCGCATTAGACGAAATGCACAGTGTAGTACATTGTATATGAGTGAGTTGCACTGAAAAACTTAGAATTTACTGAAAAACCCGCATTAGGCGAAATGCACAGTGTAGTACATAGTATATGAGTGAGTTGCACTGAAAAACTTAGAATTTACTGAAAAACCCGCATTAGACGAAATGCACAGTGTAGTACATTGTATATGAGTGAGTTGCACTGAAAAACTTAGAATTTACTGAAAAACCCGCATTAGACGAAATGAACAGTGTAGTAGATTGTATATGAGTGAGTTGCACTGAAAAACTTAGAATTTACTGAAAAACCCGCATTAGACGAAATGCACAGTGTAGTACATTGTATATGAGTGAGTTGCACTGAAAAACTTAGAATTTACTGAAAAACCCGCATTAGACGAAATGCACAGTGTAGTACATTGTATATGAGTGAGTTGCACTGAAAAACTTAGAATTTACTGAAAAACCCGCATTAGACGAAATGCACAGTGTAGTACATTGTATATGAGTGAGTTGCACTGAAAAACTTAGAATTTACTGAAAAACTCGCATTAGACGAAATGCACAGTGTATTACATTGTATATGAGTGAGTTGCACTGAAAAACTTAGAATTTACTGAAAAAACCGCATTAGACGAAATGCACAGTGTAGTACATTGTATATGAGTGAGTTGCACTGCAAAACTTAGAATTTACTAAAAAACACGCATTAGACGAAATGCACAGTGTAGTACATTGTATATGAGTGAGTTGCACTGAAAAACTTAGAATTTACTGAAAAACCCGCATTAGACGAAATGCACAGTGTAGTACATTGTATATGAGAGTTGCACTGAAAAACGTAGAATTTACTGGAAAACCCGCATTAGACGAAATGCACAGTGTAGTACATTGTATATGAGTGAGTTGCACTGAAAAAATTAGAATTTACTGAAAAACCCGCATCAGACGAAATGCACAGTGTAGTACATAGTATATGAGAGAGTTGCACTGAAAAAATTAGAATTTACTGAAAAACCCGCATTAGACGAAATGCACAGTGTAGTACATAGTATATGAGTGAGTTGCACTGAAAAACTTAGAATTTACTGAAAAACCCGCATTAGACGAAATGCACAGTGTAGTACATAGTATATGAGTGAGTTGCACTGAAAAACTTAGAATTTACTGAAAAAACCGCATTAGACGAAATGCACAGTGTAGTACATTGTATATGAGTGAATTGCACTGAAAAATTTAGAATTTACTGAAAAACCCGCATTAGACGAAAATGCACAGTGTAGTACATTGTATATGAGTGAGTTGCACTGAAAAACTTAGAATTTGCTGAAAAACCCGCATTAGACGAAATGCACAGTGTAGTACATTGTATATGAGTGAGTTGCACTGAAAAACTTAGAATTTACTGAAAAACCCGCATTAGATGAAATGCACAGTTTAGTACATTGTATATGAGTGAGTTGCACTGAAAAACTTAGAATTTACTGAAAAACCCGCATTAGACGAAATGCACAGTGTAGTACATTGTATATGAGTGAGTTGCACTGAAAAAAATAGAATTTACTGAAAAACCCGCATTAGACGAAATGTACAGTGTAGTACATAGTATATGAGTGAGTTGCACTGAAAAACTTAGAATTTACTGAAAAACCCGCATTAGACGAAATGCACAGTGTAGTACATAGTATATGAGTGAGTTGCACTGAAAAACTTAGAATTTACTGAAAAACCCGCATTAGACGAAAGCACAGTGTAGTACATTGTATATGAGTGAGTTGCACTGAAAAACTTAGAATTTACTGAAAAACCCGCATTAGACGAAATGAACAGTGTAGTACATTGTATATGAGTGAGTTGCACTGAAAAACTTAGAATTTACTGAAAAACCCGCATTAGACGAAATGCACAGTGTAGTACATTGTATATGAGTGAGTTGCACTGAAAAACTTAGAATTTACTGAAAAACCCGCATTAGACGAAATGCACAGTGTAGTACATTGTATATGAGTGAGTTGCACTGAAAAACTTAGAATTTACTGAAAAACCCGCATTAGACGAAATGCACAGTGTAGTACATTGTATATGAGTGAGTTGCACAGAAAAACTTAGAATTTACTGAAAAACCCGCATTAGACGAAATGCACAGTGTAGTACATAGTATATGAGTGAATTGCACTGAAAAACTTAGAATTTACTGAAAAACCCGCATTAGACGAAATGCACAGTGTAGTACATTGTATATGAGTCAGTTGCACTGAAAAACTTAGAATTTACTGAAAAACCCGCATTAGACGAAATGCACAGTGTAGTACATTGTATATGAGTGAGTTGCACTGAAAAACTTAGAATTTACTGAAAAACCCGCATTAGATGAAATGCACAGTTTAGTACATTGTATATGAGTGAGTTGCACTGAAAAACTTAGAATTTACGGAAAAACCCGCATTAGACGAAATGCACAGTGTAGTACATTGTATATGAGTGAGTTGCACTGAAAAACTTAGAATTTACTGAAAAACCCGCATTAGGCGAAATGCACAGTGTAGTACATAGTATATGAGTGAGTTGCACTGAAAAACTTAGAATTTACTGAAAAACCCGCATTAGACGAAATGCACAGTGTAGTACATTGTATATGAGTGAGTTGCACTGAAAAACTTAGAATTTACTGAAAAACCCGCATTAGACGAAATGAACAGTGTAGTAGATTGTATATGAGTGAGTTGCACTGAAAAACTTAGAATTTACTGAAAAACCCGCATTAGACGAAATGCACAGTATAGTACATTGTATATGAGTGAGTTGCACTGAAAAACTTAGAATTTACTGAAAAACCCGCATTAGACGAAATGCACAGTGTAGTACATTGTATATGGGTGAGTTGCACTGAAAAACTTAGAATTTACTGAAAAACCCGCATTAGACGAAATGCACAGTGTAGTACATTGTATATGAGTGAGTTGCACTGAAAAACTTAGAATTTACTGAAAAACCCGCATTAGACGAAATGCACAGTGTAGTACATTGTATATGAGTGAGTTGCACTGAAAAACTTAGAATTTACTGAAAAAACCGCATTAGACGAAATGCACAGTGTAGTACATTGTATATGAGTGAGTTGCACTGCAAAACTTAGAATTTACTAAAAAACACGCATTAGACGAAATGCACAGTGTAGTACATTGTATATGAGTGAGTTGCACTGAAAAACTTAGAATTTACTGAAAAACCCGCATTAGACGAAATGCACAGTGTAGTACATTGTATATGAGAGTTGACTGAAAAACGTAGAATTTACTGAAAAACCCGCATTAGACGAAATGCACAGTGTAGTACATTGTATATGAGTGAGTTGCACTGAAAAAATTAGAATTTACTGAAAAACCCGCATCAGACGAAATGCACAGTGTAGTACATTGTATATGAGTGAGTTGCACTGAAAAACTTAGAATTTACTGAAAAACCCGCATTAGACGAAATGCACAGTGTAGTACATTGTATATGAGTGAGTTGCACTGAAAAACTTAGAATTTACTGAAAAACCCGCATTAGACGAAATGCACAGTGTAGTACATTGTATATGAGTGAGTTGCACTGAAAAACTTAGAATTTACTGAAAAACCCGCATTAGACGAAATGAACAGTGTAGTAGATTGTATATGAGTGAGTTGCACTGAAAAACTTAGAATTTACTGAAAAACCCGCATTAGACGAAATGCACAGTATAGTACATTGTATATGAGTGAGTTGCACTGAAAAACTTAGAATTTACTGAAAAACCCGCATTAGACGAAATGCACAGTGTAGTACATTGTATATGGGTGAGTTGCACTGAAAAACTTAGAATTTACTGAAAAACCCGCATTAGACGAAATGCACAGTGTAGTACATTGTATATGAGTGAGTTGCACTGAAAAACTTAGAATTTACTGAAAAAACCCGCATTAGACGAAATGCACAGTGTAGTACATTGTATATGAGTGAGTTGCACTGAAAAACTTAGAATTTACTGAAAAAACCGCATTAGACGAAATGCACAGTGTAGTACATTGTATATGAGTGAGTTGCACTGCAAAACTTAGAATTTACTAAAAAACACGCATTAGACGAAATGCACAGTGTAGTACATTGTATATGAGTGAGTTGCACTGAAAAACTTAGAATTTACTGAAAAACCCGCATTAGACGAAATGCACAGTGTAGTACATTGTATATGAGAGTTGACTGAAAAACGTAGAATTTACTGAAAAACCCGCATTAGACGAAATGCACAGTGTAGTACATTGTATATGAGTGAGTTGCACTGAAAAAATTAGAATTTACTGAAAAACCCGCATCAGACGAAATGCACAGTGTAGTACATTGTATATGAGTGAGTTGCACTGAAAAAATTAGAATTTACTGAAAAACCCGCATTAGACGAAATGCACAGTGTAGTACATTGTATATGAGTGAGTTGCACTGAAAAACTTAGAATTTACTGAAAAACCCGCATTAGACGAAATGCACAGTGTAGTACATTGTATATGAGTGAGTTGCACTGAAAAACTTAGAATTTACTGAAAAACCCGCATTAGACGAAATGTACTGTGTAGTACATAGTATATGAGTGAGTTGCACTGAAAAACTTAGAATTTACTGAAAAACCCGCATTAGACGAAATGCACAGTGTAGTACATAGTATATGAGTGAGTTGCACTGAAAAACTTAGAATTTACTGAAAAACCCGCATTAGACGAAATGCACAGTGTAGTACATAGTATATGAGTGAGTTGCACTGAAAAACTTAGAATTTACTGAAAAACCCGCATTAGACGAAATGCACAGTATAGTACATTGTATATGAGTGAGTTGCACTGAAAAACTTAGAATTTACTGAAAAACCCGCATTAGACGAAATGCACAGTGTAGTACATTGTATATGGGTGAGTTGCACTGAAAAACTTAGAATTTACTGAAAAACCCGCATTAGACGAAATGCACAGTGTAGTACATTGTATATGAGTGAGTTGCACTGAAAAACTTAGAATTTACTGAAAAACCCGCATTAGACGAAATGCACAGTGTAGTACATTGTATATGAGTGAGTTGCACTGAAAAACTTAGAATTTACTGAAAAAACCGTATTAGACGAAATGCACAGTGTAGTACATTGTATATGAGTGAGTTGCACTGCAAAACTTAGAATTTACTAAAAAACACGCATTAGACGAAATGCACAGTGTAGTACATTGTATATGAGTGAGTTGCACTGAAAAACTTAGAATTTACTGAAAAACCCGCATTAGACGAAATGCACAGTGTAGTACATTGTATATGAGAGTTGACTGAAAAACGTAGAATTTACTGAAAAACCCGCATTAGACGAAATGCACAGTGTAGTACATTGTATATGAGTGAGTTGCACTGAAAAAATTAGAATTTACTGAAAAACCCGCATCAGACGAAATGCACAGTGTAGTACATTGTATATGAGTGAGTTGCACTGAAAAAATTAGAATTTACTGAAAAACCCGCATTAGACGAAATGCACAGTGTAGTACATTGTATATGAGTGAGTTGCACTGAAAAACTTAGAATTTACTGAAAAACCCGCATTAGACGAAATGCACAGTGTAGTACATTGTATATGAGTGAGTTGCACTGAAAAACTTAGAATTTACTGAAAAACCCGCATTAGACGAAATGTACTGTGTAGTACATAGTATATGAGTGAGTTGCACTGAAAAACTTAGAATTTACTGAAAAACCCGCATTAGACGAAATGCACAGTGTAGTACATAGTATATGAGTGAGTTGCACTGAAAAACTTAGAATTTACTGAAAAACCCGCATTAGACGAAATGCACAGTGTAGTACATAGTATATGAGTGAGTTGCACTGAAAAACTTAGAATTTACTGAAAAACCCGCATTAGACGAAATGCACAGTGTAGTACATTGTATATGAGTGAGTTGCACTGAAAAACTTAGAATTTACTGAAAAACCCGCATTAGACGAAATGCACAGTGTAGTACATTGTATATGAGTGAGTTGCACTGCAAAACTTAGAATTTACTAAAAAACACGCATTAGACGAAATGCACAGTGTAGTACATTGTATATGAGTGAGTTGCACTGAAAAACTTAGAATTTACTGAAAAACCCGCATTAGACGAAATGCACAGTGTAGTACATTGTATATGAGAGTTGCACTGAAAAACGTAGAATTTACTGAAAAACCCGCATTAGACGAAATGCACAGTGTAGTACATTGTATATGAGTGAGTTGCACTGAAAAAATTAGAATTTACTGAAAAACCCGCATCAGACGAAATGCACAGTGTAGTACATTGTATATGAGTGAGTTGCACTGAAAAAATTAGAATTTACTGAAAAACCCGCATTAGACGAAATGCACAGTGTAGTACATTGTATATGAGTGAGTTGCACTGAAAAACTTAGAATTTACTGAAAAACCCGCATTAGACGAAATGCACAGTGTAGTACATTGTATATGAGTGAGTTGCACTGAAAAACTTAGAATTTACTGAAAAACCCGCATTAGACGAAATGTACTGTGTAGTACATAGTATATGAGTGAGTTGCACTGAAAAACTTAGAATTTACTGAAAAACCCGCATTAGACGAAATGAACAGTGTAGTACATTGTATATGAGTGAGTTGCACTGAAAAGCTTAGAATTTACTGAAAAACACGCATCAGACGAAATGCACAGTGTAGTACATTGTATATGAGTGAGTTGCACTGAAAAAATTAGAATTTACTGAAAAACCCGCATTAGACGAAATGCACAGTGTAGTACATAGTATATGAGAGAGTTGCACTGAAAAACTTAGAATTTACTGAAAAACCCGCATTAGACGAAATGCACAGTGTAGTACATAGTATATGAGAGAGTTGCACTGAAAAACTTAGAATTTACTGAAAAACCCGCATTAGACGAAATGCACAGTTTAGTACATTGTATATGAGTGAGTTGCACTGAAAAACTTTGAATTTACTGAAAAACCCGCATTAGACGAAATGCACAGTGTAGTACATTGTATATGAGTGAGTTGCACTGAAAAACTTAGAATTTACTGAAAAACCCGCATTAGACGAAATGCACAGTGTAGTACATTGTATATGAGTGAGTTGCACTGAAAAACTTAGAATTTACTGAAAAACCCGCATTAGACGAAATGCACAGTGTAGTACATTGTATATAGTGAGTTGCACTGAAAAACTTAGAATTTACTGAAAAACCCGCATTAGACGAAATGCACAGTGTAGTACATTGTATATAGTGAGTTGCACTGAAAAACTTAGAATTTACTGAAAAACCCGCATTAGACGAAATGCACAGTGTAGTACATTGTATATGAGTGAGTTGCACTGAAAAACTTAGAATTTACTGAAAAACCCGCATTAGACGAAATGCACAGTGTAGTACATAGTATATGAGAGAGTTGCACTGAAAAACTTAGAATTTACTGAAAAACCCGCATTAGACGAAATGCACAGTGTAGTACATTGTACATAGTGAGTTGCACTGAAAAACTTAGAATTTACTGAAAAACCCGCATTAGACGAAATGCACAGTGTAGTACATTGTATATAGTGAGTTGCACTGAAAAACTTAGAATTTACTGAAAAACCCGCATTAGACGAAATGCACAGTGTAGTACATTGTATATGAGTGAGTTGCACTGAAAAACTTAGAATTTACTGAAAAACCCGCATTAGGCGAAATGCACAGTGTAGTACATAGTATATGAGTGAGTTGCACTGAAAAACTTAGAATTTACTGAAAAACCCGCATTAGACGAAATGCACAGTGTAGTACATTGTATATGAGTGAGTTGCACTGAAAAACTTAGAATTTACTGAAAAACCCGCATTAGACGAAATGCAACAGTGTAGTAGATTGTATATGAGTGAGTTGCACTGAAAAACTTAGAATTTACTGAAAAACCCGCATTAGACGAAATGCACAGTGTAGTACATTGTATATGAGTGAGTTGCACTGAAAAACTTAGAATTTACTGAAAAAACCCGCATTAGACGAAATGCACAGTGTAGTACATTGTATATGAGTGAGTTGCACTGAAAAACTTAGAATTTACTGAAAAACCCGCATTAGACGAAATGCACAGTGTAGTACATTGTATATGAGTGAGTTGCACTGAAAAACTTAGAATTTACTGAAAAACCTCGCATTAGACGAAATGCACAGTGTATTACATTGTATATGAGTGAGTTGCACTGAAAAACTTAGAATTTACTGAAAAAACCGCATTAGACGAAATGCACAGTGTAGTACATTGTATATGAGTGAGTTGCCACTGCAAAACTTAGAATTTACTAAAAAACACGCATTAGACGAAATGCACAGTGTAGTACATTGTATATGAGTGAGTTGCACTGAAAAACTTAGAATTTACTGAAAAACCCGCATTAGACGAAATGCACAGTGTAGTACATTGTATATGAGAGTTGCACTGAAAAACGTAGAATTTACTGGAAAACCCGCATTAGACGAAATGCACAGTGTAGTACATTGTATATGAGTGAGTTGCACTGAAAAAATTAGAATTTACTGAAAAACCCGCATCAGACGAAATGCACAGTGTAGTACATAGTATATGAGAGAGTTGCACTGAAAAAATTAGAATTTACTGAAAAACCCGCATTAGACGAAATGCACAGTGTAGTACATAGTATATGAGTGAGTTGCACTGAAAAACTTAGAATTTACTGAAAAACCCGCATTAGACGAAATGCACAGTGTAGTACATAGTATATGAGTGAGTTGCACTGAAAAACTTAGAATTTACTGAAAAAACCCGCATTAGACGAAATGCACAGTGTAGTACATTGTATATGAGTGAATTGCACTGAAAAATTTAGAAATTTACTGAAAAACCCGCATTAGACGAAAATGCACAGTGTAGTACATTGTATATGAGTGAGTTGCACTGAAAAACTTAGAATTTGCTGAAAAACCCGCATTAGACGAAATGCACAGTGTAGTACATTGTATATGAGTGAGTTGCACTGAAAAACTTAGAATTTACTGAAAAACCCGCATTAGATGAAATGCACAGTTTAGTACATTGTATATGAGTGAGTTGCACTGAAAAACTTAGAATTTACTGAAAAACCCGCATTAGACGAAATGCACAGTGTAGTACATTGTATATGAGTGAGTTGCACTGAAAAAAATAGAATTTACTGAAAAACCCCGCATTAGACGAAATGTACAGTGTAGTACATAGTATATGAGTGAGTTGCACTGAAAAACTTAGAATTTACTGAAAAACCCGCATTAGACGAAATGCACAGTGTAGTACATAGTATATGAGTGAGTTGCACTGAAAAACTTAGAATTTACTGAAAAACCCGCATTAGACGAAAGCACAGTGTTAGTACATTGTATATGAGTGAGTTGCCACTGAAAAAACTTAGAATTTACTGAAAAACCCGCATTAGACGAAATGCACAGTGTAGTACATTGTATATGAGTGAGTTGCACTGAAAAACTTAGAATTTACTGAAAAAACCCGCATTAGACGAAATGCACAGTGTAGTACATTGTATATGAGTGAGTTGCACTGAAAAACTTAGAATTTACTGAAAAACCCGCATTAGACGAAATGCACAGTGTAGTACATTGTATATGAGTGAGTTGCACAGAAAAACTTAGAATTTACTGAAAAACCCGCATTAGACGAAATGCACAGTGTAGTACATAGTATATGAGTGAATTGCACTGAAAAACTTAGAATTTACTGAAAAACCCGCATTAGACGAAATGCACAGTGTAGTACATTGTATATGAGTCAGTTGCACTGAAAAACTTAGAATTTACTGAAAAACCCGCATTAGACGAAATGCACAGTGTAGTACATTGTATATGAGTGAGTTGCACTGAAAAACTTAGAATTTACTGAAAAACCCGCATTAGATGAAATGCACAGTTTAGTACATTGTATATGAGTGAGTTGCACTGAAAAACTTAGAATTTACGGAAAAACCCGCATTAGACGAAATGCACAGTGTAGTACATTGTATATGAGTGAGTTGCACTGAAAAACTTAGAATTTACTGAAAAACCCGCATTAGGCGAAATGCACAGTGTAGTACATAGTATATGAGTGAGTTGCACTGAAAAACTTAGAATTTACTGAAACACCCGCATTAGACGAAATGCACAGTGTAGTACATTGTATATGAGTGAGTTGCACTGAAAAACTTAGAATTTACTGAAAAACCCGCATTAGACGAAATGAACAGTGTAGTAGATTGTATATGAGTGAGTTGCACTGAAAAACTTAGAATTTACTGAAAAACCCGCATTAGACGAAATGCACAGTATAGTACATTGTATATGAGTGAGTTGCACTGAAAAACTTAGAATTTACTGAAAAACCCGCATTAGACGAAATGCACAGTGTAGTACATTGTATATGGGTGAGTTGCACTGAAAAACTTAGAATTTACTGAAAAACCCGCATTAGACGAAATGCACAGTGTAGTACATTGTATATGAGTGAGTTGCACTGAAAAACTTAGAATTTACTGAAAAACCCGCATTAGACGAAATGCACAGTGTAGTACATTGTATATGAGTGAGTTGCACTGAAAAACTTAGAATTTACTGAAAAAACCGCATTAGACGAAATGCACAGTGTAGTACATTGTATATGAGTGAGTTGCACTGCAAAACTTAGAATTTACTAAAAAACACGCATTAGACGAAATGCACAGTGTAGTACATTGTATATGAGTGAGTTGCACTGAAAAACTTAGAATTTACTGAAAAACCCGCATTAGACGAAATGCACAGTGTAGTACATTGTATATGAGAGTTGACTGAAAAAACGTTAGAATTTACTGAAAAACCCGCATTAGACGAAATGCACAGTGTAGTACATTGTATATGAGTGAGTTGCACTGAAAAAATTAGAATTTACTGAAAAACCCGCATCAGACGAAATGCACAGTGTAGTACATTGTATATGAGTGAGTTGCACTGAAAAAATTAGAATTTTACTGAAAAACCCGCATTAGACGAAATGCACAGTGTAGTACATTGTATATGAGTGAGTTGCACTGAAAAACTTAGAATTTACTGAAAAACCCGCATTAGACGAAATGCACAGTGTAGTACATTGTATATGAGTGAGTTGCACTGAAAAACTTAGAATTTACTGAAAAACCCGCATTAGACGAAATGTACTGTGTAGTACATAGTATATGAGTGAGTTGCACTGAAAAACTTAGAATTTACTGAAAAACCCGCATTAGACGAAATGCACAGTGTAGTACATAGTATATGAGTGAGTTGCACTGAAAAACTTAGAATTTACTGAAAAACCCGCATTAGACGAAATGCACAGTGTAGTACATAGTATATGAGTGAGTTGCACTGAAAAACTTAGAATTTACTGAAAAACCCGCATTAGACGAAATGCACAGTGTAGTACATAGTATATGAGTGAGTTGCACTGAAAAACTTAGAATTTACTGAAAAACCCGCATTAGACGAAATGCACAGTGTAGTACATTGTATATGAGTGAGTTGCACTGCAAAACTTAGAATTTACTAAAAAACACGCATTAGACGAAATGCACAGTGTAGTACATTGTATATGAGTGAGTTGCACTGAAAAACTTAGAATTTACTGAAAAACCCGCATTAGACGAAATGCACAGTGTAGTACATTGTATATGAGAGTTGCACTGAAAAACGTAGAATTTACTGAAAAACCCGCATTAGACGAAATGCACAGTGTAGTACATTGTATATGAGTGAGTTGCACTGAAAAAATTAGAATTTACTGAAAAACCCGCATTAGACGAAATGCACAGTGTAGTACATTGTATATGAGTGAGTTTGCACTGAAAAAACTTAGAATTTACTGAAAAACCCGCATTAGACGAAATGCACAGTGTAGTACATTGTATATAGTGAGTTGCACTGAAAAACTTAGAATTTACTGAAAAACCCGCATTAGACGAAATGCACAGTGTAGTACATTGTATATAGTGAGTTGCACTGAAAAACTTAGAATTTACTGAAAAACCCGCATTAGACGAAATGCACAGTGTAGTACATTGTATATGAGTGAGTTGCACTGAAAAACTTAGAATTTACTGAAAAACCCGCATTAGACGAAATGCACAGTTAGTAGTACATAGTATATGAGAGAGTTGCACTGAAAAACTTAGAATTTACTGAAAAACCCGCATTAGACGAAATGCACAGTGT
>NW_028227367.1:277217-313225 GCF_978045245.1 Mus caroli | reverse complement strand
AATGCACAGTGTAGTACATTGTATATGAGTGAGTTGCACTGAAAAAATTAGAATTTACTGAAAAACCCGCATCAGACGAAATGCACAGTGTAGTACATAGTATATGAGAGAGTTGCACTGAAAAAATTAGAATTTACTGAAAAACCCGCATTAGACGAAATGCACAGTGTAGTACATAGTATATGAGTGAGTTGCACTGAAAAACTTAGAATTTACTGAAAAACCCGCATTAGACGAAATGCACAGTGTAGTACATAGTATATGAGTGAGTTGCACTGAAAAACTTAGAATTTACTGAAAAAACCGCATTAGACGAAATGCACAGTGTAGTACATTGTATATGAGTGAATTGCACTGAAAAATTTAGAATTTACTGAAAAACCCGCATTAGACGAAAATGCACAGTGTAGTACATTGTATATGAGTGAGTTGCACTGAAAAACTTAGAATTTGCTGAAAAACCCGCATTAGACGAAATGCACAGTGTAGTACATTGTATATGAGTGAGTTGCACTGAAAAACTTAGAATTTACTGAAAAACCCGCATTAGATGAAATGCACAGTTTAGTACATTGTATATGAGTGAGTTGCACTGAAAAACTTAGAATTTACTGAAAAACCCGCATTAGACGAAATGCACAGTGTAGTACATTGTATATGAGTGAGTTGCACTGAAAAAAATAGAATTTACTGAAAAACCCGCATTAGACGAAATGTACAGTGTAGTACATAGTATATGAGTGAGTTGCACTGAAAAACTTAGAATTTACTGAAAAACCCGCATTAGACGAAATGCACAGTGTAGTACATAGTATATGAGTGAGTTGCACTGAAAAACTTAGAATTTACTGAAAAACCCGCATTAGACGAAAGCACAGTGTAGTACATTGTATATGAGTGAGTTGCACTGAAAAACTTAGAATTTACTGAAAAACCCGCATTAGACGAAATGAACAGTGTAGTACATTGTATATGAGTGAGTTGCACTGAAAAACTTAGAATTTACTGAAAAACCCGCATTAGACGAAATGCACAGTGTAGTACATTGTATATGAGTGAGTTGCACTGAAAAACTTAGAATTTACTGAAAAACCCGCATTAGACGAAATGCACAGTGTAGTACATTGTATATGAGTGAGTTGCACAGAAAAACTTAGAATTTACTGAAAAACCCGCATTAGACGAAATGCACAGTGTAGTACATAGTATATGAGTGAATTGCACTGAAAAACTTAGAATTTACTGAAAAACCCGCATTAGACGAAATGCACAGTGTAGTACATTGTATATGAGTCAGTTGCACTGAAAAACTTAGAATTTACTGAAAAACCCGCATTAGACGAAATGCACAGTGTAGTACATTGTATATGAGTGAGTTGCACTGAAAAACTTAGAATTTACTGAAAAACCCGCATTAGATGAAATGCACAGTTTAGTACATTGTATATGAGTGAGTTGCACTGAAAAACTTAGAATTTACGGAAAAACCCGCATTAGACGAAATGCACAGTGTAGTACATTGTATATGAGTGAGTTGCACTGAAAAACTTAGAATTTACTGAAAAACCCGCATTAGGCGAAATGCACAGTGTAGTACATAGTATATGAGTGAGTTGCACTGAAAAACTTAGAATTTACTGAAACACCCGCATTAGACGAAATGCACAGTGTAGTACATTGTATATGAGTGAGTTGCACTGAAAAACTTAGAATTTACTGAAAAACCCGCATTAGACGAAATGAACAGTGTAGTAGATTGTATATGAGTGAGTTGCACTGAAAAACTTAGAATTTACTGAAAAACCCGCATTAGACGAAATGCACAGTATAGTACATTGTATATGAGTGAGTTGCACTGAAAAACTTAGAATTTACTGAAAAACCCGCATTAGACGAAATGCACAGTGTAGTACATTGTATATGGGTGAGTTGCACTGAAAAACTTAGAATTTACTGAAAAACCCGCATTAGACGAAATGCACAGTGTAGTACATTGTATATGAGTGAGTTGCACTGAAAAACTTAGAATTTACTGAAAAACCCGCATTAGACGAAATGCACAGTGTAGTACATTGTATATGAGTGAGTTGCACTGAAAAACTTAGAATTTACTGAAAAAACCGCATTAGACGAAATGCACAGTGTAGTACATTGTATATGAGTGAGTTGCACTGCAAAACTTAGAATTTACTAAAAAACACGCATTAGACGAAATGCACAGTGTAGTACATTGTATATGAGTGAGTTGCACTGAAAAACTTAGAATTTACTGAAAAACCCGCATTAGACGAAATGCACAGTGTAGTACATTGTATATGAGAGTTGACTGAAAAACGTAGAATTTACTGAAAAACCCGCATTAGACGAAATGCACAGTGTAGTACATTGTATATGAGTGAGTTGCACTGAAAAAATTAGAATTTACTGAAAAACCCGCATCAGACGAAATGCACAGTGTAGTACATTGTATATGAGTGAGTTGCACTGAAAAAATTAGAATTTACTGAAAAACCCGCATTAGACGAAATGCACAGTGTAGTACATTGTATATGAGTGAGTTGCACTGAAAAACTTAGAATTTACTGAAAAACCCGCATTAGACGAAATGCACAGTGTAGTACATTGTATATGAGTGAGTTGCACTGAAAACTTAGAATTTACTGAAAAACCCGCATTAGACGAAATGTACTGTGTAGTACATAGTATATGAGTGAGTTGCACTGAAAAACTTAGAATTTACTGAAAAACCCGCATTAGACGAAATGCACAGTGTAGTACATAGTATATGAGTGAGTTGCACTGAAAAACTTAGAATTTACTGAAAAACCCGCATTAGACGAAATGCACAGTGTAGTACATAGTATATGAGTGAGTTGCACTGAAAAACTTAGAATTTACTGAAAAACCCGCATTAGACGAAATGCACAGTGTAGTACATAGTATATGAGTGAGTTGCACTGAAAAACTTAGAATTTACTGAAAAACCCGCATTAGACGAAATGCACAGTGTAGTACATTGTATATGAGTGAGTTGCACTGCAAAACTTAGAATTTACTAAAAAACACGCATTAGACGAAATGCACAGTGTAGTACATTGTATATGAGTGAGTTGCACTGAAAAACTTAGAATTTACTGAAAAACCCGCATTAGACGAAATGCACAGTGTAGTACATTGTATATGAGAGTTGCACTGAAAAACGTAGAATTTACTGAAAAACCCGCATTAGACGAAATGCACAGTGTAGTACATTGTATATGAGTGAGTTGCACTGAAAAAATTAGAATTTACTGAAAAACCCGCATTAGACGAAATGCACAGTGTAGTACATTGTATATGAGTGAGTTGCACTGAAAAACTTAGAATTTACTGAAAAACCCGCATTAGACGAAATGCACAGTGTAGTACATTGTATATAGTGAGTTGCACTGAAAAACTTAGAATTTACTGAAAAACCCGCATTAGACGAAATGCACAGTGTAGTACATTGTATATAGTGAGTTGCACTGAAAAACTTAGAATTTACTGAAAAACCCGCATTAGACGAAATGCACAGTGTAGTACATTGTATATGAGTGAGTTGCACTGAAAAACTTAGAATTTACTGAAAAACCCGCATTAGACGAAATGCACAGTGTAGTACATAGTATATGAGAGAGTTGCACTGAAAAACTTAGAATTTACTGAAAAACCCGCATTAGACGAAATGCACAGTGTAGTACATTGTACATAGTGAGTTGCACTGAAAAACTTAGAATTTACTGAAAAACCCGCATTAGACGAAATGCACAGTGTAGTACATTGTATATAGTGAGTTGCACTGAAAAACTTAGAATTTACTGAAAAACCCGCATTAGACGAAATGCACAGTGTAGTACATTGTATATGAGTGAGTTGCACTGAAAAACTTAGAATTTACTGAAAAACCCGCATTAGGCGAAATGCACAGTGTAGTACATAGTATATGAGTGAGTTGCACTGAAAAACTTAGAATTTACTGAAAAACCCGCATTAGACGAAATGCACAGTGTAGTACATTGTATATGAGTGAGTTGCACTGAAAAACTTAGAATTTACTGAAAAACCCGCACTAGACGAAATGAACAGTGTAGTAGATTGTATATGAGTGAGTTGCACTGAAAAACTTAGAATTTACTGAAAAACCCGCATTAGACGAAATGCACAGTGTAGTACATTGTATATGAGTGAGTTGCACTGAAAAACTTAGAATTTACTGAAAAACCCGCATTAGACGAAATGCACAGTGTAGTACATTGTATATGAGTGAGTTGCACTGAAAAACTTAGAATTTACTGAAAAACCCGCATTAGACGAAATGCACAGTGTAGTACATTGTATATGAGTGAGTTGCACTGAAAAACTTAGAATTTACTGAAAAACTCGCATTAGACGAAATGCACAGTGTATTACATTGTATATGAGTGAGTTGCACTGAAAAACTTAGAATTTACTGAAAAAACCACATTAGACGAAATGCACAGTGTAGTACATTGTATATGAGTGAGTTGCACTGCAAAACTTAGAATTTACTAAAAAACACGCATTAGACGAAATGCACAGTGTAGTACATTGTATATGAGTGAGTTGCACTGAAAAACTTAGAATTTACTGAAAAACCCGCATTAGACGAAATGCACAGTGTAGTACATTGTATATGAGAGTTGCACTGAAAAACGTAGAATTTACTGGAAAACCCGCATTAGACGAAATGCACAGTGTAGTACATTGTATATGAGTGAGTTGCACTGAAAAAATTAGAATTTACTGAAAAACCCGCATCAGACGAAATGCACAGTGTAGTACATAGTATATGAGAGAGTTGCACTGAAAAAATTAGAATTTACTGAAAAACCCGCATTAGACGAAATGCACAGTGTAGTACATAGTATATGAGTGAGTTGCACTGAAAAACTTAGAATTTACTGAAAAACCCGCATTAGACGAAATGCAAAGTGTAGTACATAGTATATGAGTGAGTTGCACTGAAAAACTTAGAATTTACTGAAAAAACCGCATTAGACGAAATGCACAGTGTAGTACATTGTATATGAGTGAATTGCACTGAAAAATTTAGAATTTACTGAAAAACCCGCATTAGACGAAAATGCACAGTGTAGTACATTGTATATGAGTGAGTTGCACTGAAAAACTTAGAATTTGCTGAAAAACCCGCATTAGACGAAATGCACAGTGTAGTACATTGTATATGAGTGAGTTGCACTGAAAAACTTAGAATTTACTGAAAAACCCGCATTAGATGAAATGCACAGTTTAGTACATTGTATATGAGTGAGTTGCACTGAAAAACTTAGAATTTACTGAAAAACCCGCATTAGACGAAATGCACAGTGTAGTACATTGTATATGAGTGAGTTGCACTGAAAAAAATAGAATTTACTGAAAAACCCGCATTAGACGAAATGTACAGTGTAGTACATAGTATATGAGTGAGTTGCACTGAAAAACTTAGAATTTACTGAAAAACCCGCATTAGACGAAATGCACAGTGTAGTACATAGTATATGAGTGAGTTGCACTGAAAAACTTAGAATTTACTGAAAAACCCGCATTAGACGAAAGCACAGTGTAGTACATTGTATATGAGTGAGTTGCACTGAAAAACTTAGAATTTACTGAAAAACCCGCATTAGACGAAATGAACAGTGTAGTACATTGTATATGAGTGAGTTGCACTGAAAAACTTAGAATTTACTGAAAAACCCGCATTAGACGAAATGCACAGTGTAGTACATTGTATATGAGTGAGTTGCACTGAAAAACTTAGAATTTACTGAAAAACCCGCATTAGACGAAATGCACAGTGTAGTACATTGTATATGAGTGAGTTGCACAGAAAAACTTAGAATTTACTGAAAAACCCGCATTAGACGAAATGCACAGTGTAGTACATAGTATATGAGTGAATTGCACTGAAAAACTTAGAATTTACTGAAAAACCCGCATTAGACGAAATGCACAGTGTAGTACATTGTATATGAGTCAGTTGCACTGAAAAACTTAGAATTTACTGAAACACCCGCATTAGACGAAATGCACAGTGTAGTACATTGTATATGAGTGAGTTGCACTGAAAAACTTAGAATTTACTGAAAAACCCGCATTAGATGAAATGCACAGTTTAGTACATTGTATATGAGTGAGTTGCACTGAAAAACTTAGAATTTACGGAAAAACCCGCATTAGACGAAATGCACAGTGTAGTACATTGTATATGAGTGAGTTGCACTGAAAAACTTAGAATTTACTGAAAAACCCGCATTAGGCGAAATGCACAGTGTAGTACATAGTATATGAGTGAGTTGCACTGAAAAACTTAGAATTTACTGAAACACCCGCATTAGACGAAATGCACAGTGTAGTACATTGTATATGAGTGAGTTGCACTGAAAAACTTAGAATTTACTGAAAAACCCGCATTAGACGAAATGAACAGTGTAGTAGATTGTATATGAGTGAGTTGCACTGAAAAACTTAGAATTTACTGAAAAACCCGCATTAGACGAAATGCACAGTATAGTACATTGTATATGAGTGAGTTGCACTGAAAAACTTAGAATTTACTGAAAAACCCGCATTAGACGAAATGCACAGTGTAGTACATTGTATATGGGTGAGTTGCACTGAAAAACTTAGAATTTACTGAAAAACCCGCATTAGACGAAATGCACAGTGTAGTACATTGTATATGAGTGAGTTGCACTGAAAAACTTAGAATTTACTGAAAAACCCGCATTAGACGAAATGCACAGTGTAGTACATTGTATATGAGTGAGTTGCACTGAAAAACTTAGAATTTACTGAAAAAACCGCATTAGACGAAATGCACAGTGTAGTACATTGTATATGAGTGAGTTGCACTGCAAAACTTAGAATTTACTAAAAAACACGCATTAGACGAAATGCACAGTGTAGTACATTGTATATGAGTGAGTTGCACTGAAAAACTTAGAATTTACTGAAAAACCCGCATTAGACGAAATGCACAGTGTAGTACATTGTATATGAGAGTTGACTGAAAAACGTAGAATTTACTGAAAAACCCGCATTAGACGAAATGCACAGTGTAGTACATTGTATATGAGTGAGTTGCACTGAAAAAATTAGAATTTACTGAAAAACCCGCATCAGACGAAATGCACAGTGTAGTACATTGTATATGAGTGAGTTGCACTGAAAAAATTAGAATTTACTGAAAAACCCGCATTAGACGAAATGCACAGTGTAGTACATTGTATATGAGTGAGTTGCACTGAAAAACTTAGAATTTACTGAAAAACCCGCATTAGACGAAATGCACAGTGTAGTACATTGTATATGAGTGAGTTGCACTGAAAAACTTAGAATTTACTGAAAAACCCGCATTAGACGAAATGTACTGTGTAGTACATAGTATATGATTGAGTTGCACTGAAAAACTTAGAATTTACTGAAAAACCCGCATTAGACGAAATGCACAGTGTAGTACATAGTATATGAGTGAGTTGCACTGAAAAACTTAGAATTTACTGAAAAACCCGCATTAGACGAAATGCACAGTGTAGTACATAGTATATGAGTGAGTTGCACTGAAAAACTTAGAATTTACTGAAAAACCCGCATTAGACGAAATGCACAGTGTAGTACATAGTATATGAGTGAGTTGCACTGAAAAACTTAGAATTTACTGAAAAACCCGCATTAGACGAAATGCACAGTGTAGTACATTGTATATGAGTGAGTTGCACTGCAAAACTTAGAATTTACTAAAAAACACGCATTAGACGAAATGCACAGTGTAGTACATTGTATATGAGTGAGTTGCACTGAAAAACTTAGAATTTACTGAAAAACCCGCATTAGACGAAATGCACAGTGTAGTACATTGTATATGAGAGTTGCACTGAAAAACGTAGAATTTACTGAAAAACCCGCATTAGACGAAATGCACAGTGTAGTACATTGTATATGAGTGAGTTGCACTGAAAAAATTAGAATTTACTGAAAAACCCGCATCAGACGAAATGCACAGTGTAGTACATTGTATATGAGTGAGTTGCACTGAAAAAATTAGAATTTACTGAAAAACCCGCATTAGACGAAATGCACAGTGTAGTACATTGTATATGAGTGAGTTGCACTGAAAAACTTAGAATTTACTGAAAAACCCGCATTAGACGAAATGCACAGTGTAGTACATTGTATATGAGTGAGTTGCACAGAAAAACTTAGAATTTACTGAAAAACCCGCATTAGACGAAATGCACAGTGTAGTACATAGTATATGAGTGAATTGCACTGAAAAACTTAGAATTTACTGAAAAACCCGCATTAGACGAAATGCACAGTGTAGTACATTGTATATGAGTCAGTTGCACTGAAAAACTTAGAATTTACTGAAAAACCCGCATTAGACGAAATGCACAGTGTAGTACATTGTATATGAGTGAGTTGCACTGAAAAACTTAGAATTTACTGAAAAACCCGCATTAGATGAAATGCACAGTTTAGTACATTGTATATGAGTGAGTTGCACTGAAAAACTTAGAATTTACGGAAAAACCCGCATTAGACGAAATGCACAGTGTAGTACATTGTATATGAGTGAGTTGCACTGAAAAACTTAGAATTTACTGAAAAACCCGCATTAGGCGAAATGCACAGTGTAGTACATAGTATATGAGTGAGTTGCACTGAAAAACTTAGAATTTACTGAAACACCCGCATTAGACGAAATGCACAGTGTAGTACATTGTATATGAGTGAGTTGCACTGAAAAACTTAGAATTTACTGAAAAACCCGCATTAGACGAAATGAACAGTGTAGTAGATTGTATATGAGTGAGTTGCACTGAAAAACTTAGAATTTACTGAAAAACCCGCATTAGACGAAATGCACAGTATAGTACATTGTATATGAGTGAGTTGCACTGAAAAACTTAGAATTTACTGAAAAACCCGCATTAGACGAAATGCACAGTGTAGTACATTGTATATGGGTGAGTTGCACTGAAAAACTTAGAATTTACTGAAAAACCCGCATTAGACGAAATGCACAGTGTAGTACATTGTATATGAGTGAGTTGCACTGAAAAACTTAGAATTTACTGAAAAACCCGCATTAGACGAAATGCACAGTGTAGTACATTGTATATGAGTGAGTTGCACTGAAAAACTTAGAATTTACTGAAAAAACCGCATTAGACGAAATGCACAGTGTAGTACATTGTATATGAGTGAGTTGCACTGCAAAACTTAGAATTTACTAAAAAACACGCATTAGACGAAATGCACAGTGTAGTACATTGTATATGAGTGAGTTGCACTGAAAAACTTAGAATTTACTGAAAAACCCGCATTAGACGAAATGCACAGTGTAGTACATTGTATATGAGAGTTGACTGAAAAACGTAGAATTTACTGAAAAACCCGCATTAGACGAAATGCACAGTGTAGTACATTGTATATGAGTGAGTTGCACTGAAAAAATTAGAATTTACTGAAAAACCCGCATCAGACGAAATGCACAGTGTAGTACATTGTATATGAGTGAGTTGCACTGAAAAAATTAGAATTTACTGAAAAACCCGCATTAGACGAAATGCACAGTGTAGTACATTGTATATGAGTGAGTTGCACTGAAAAACTTAGAATTTACTGAAAAACCCGCATTAGACGAAATGCACAGTGTAGTACATTGTATATGAGTGAGTTGCACTGAAAAACTTAGAATTTACTGAAAAACCCGCATTAGACGAAATGTACTGTGTAGTACATAGTATATGAGTGAGTTGCACTGAAAAACTTAGAATTTACTGAAAAACCCGCATTAGACGAAATGCACAGTGTAGTACATAGTATATGAGTGAGTTGCACTGAAAAACTTAGAATTTACTGAAAAACCCGCATTAGACGAAATGCACAGTGTAGTACATTGGATATGAGTGAGTTGCACTGAAAAACTTAGAATTTACTGAAAAACCCGCATTAGACGAAATGAACAGTGTAGTACATTGTATATGAGTGAGTTGCACTGAAAAGCTTAGAATTTACTGAAAAACACGCATCAGACGAAATGCACATTGTAGTACATTGTATATGAGTGAGTTGCACTGAAAAAATTAGAATTTACTGAAAAACCCGCATTAGACGAAATGCACAGTGTAGTACGTAGTATATGAGTGAGTTGCACTGAAAAACTTAGAATTTACTGAAAAACCCGCATTAGACGAAATGCACAGTGTAGTACATAGTATATGAGAGAGTTGCACTGAAAAACTTAGAATTTACTGAAAAACCCGCATTAGACGAAATGCACAGTGTAGTACATTGTATATAGTGAGTTGCACTGAAAAACTTAGAATTTACTGAAAAACCCGCATTAGACGAAATGCACAGTGTAGTACATTGTATATAGTGAGTTGCACTGAAAAACTTAGAATTTACTGAAAAACCCGCATTAGACGAAATGCACAGTGTAGTACATTGTATATGAGTGAGTTGCACTGAAAAACTTAGAATTTACTGAAAAACCCGCATTAGGCGAAATGCACAGTGTAGTACATAGTATATGAGTGAGTTGCACTGAAAAACTTAGAATTTACTGAAAAACCCGCATTAGACGAAATGCACAGTGTAGTACATTGTATATGAGTGAGTTGCACTGAAAAACTTAGAATTTACTGAAAAACCCGCATTAGACGAAATGAACAGTGTAGTAGATTGTATATGAGTGAGTTGCACTGAAAAACTTAGAATTTACTGAAAAACCCGCATTAGACGAAATGCACAGTGTAGTACATTGTATATGAGTGAGTTGCACTGAAAAACTTAGAATTTACTGAAAAACCCGCATTAGACGAAATGCACAGTGTAGTACATTGTATATGAGTGAGTTGCACTGAAAAACTTAGAATTTACTGAAAAACCCGCATTAGACGAAATGCACAGTGTAGTACATTGTATATGAGTGAGTTGCACTGAAAAACTTAGAATTTACTGAAAAACCCGCATTAGACGAAATGCACAGTGTAGTACATTGTATATGAGTGAGTTGCACTGAAAAACTTAGAATTTACTGAAAAAACCGCATTAGACGAAATGCACAGTGTAGTACATTGTATATGAGTGAGTTGCACTGCAAAACTTAGAATTTACTAAAAAACACGCATTAGACGAAATGCACAGTGTAGTACATTGTATATGAGTGAGTTGCACTGAAAAACTTAGAATTTACTGAAAAACCCGCATTAGACGAAATGCACAGTGTAGTACATTGTATATGAGAGTTGCACTGAAAAACGTAGAATTTACTGGAAAACCCGCATTAGACGAAATGCACAGTGTAGTACATTGTATATGAGTGAGTTGCACTGAAAAAATTAGAATTTACTGAAAAACCCGCATCAGACGAAATGCACAGTGTAGTACATAGTATATGAGAGAGTTGCACTGAAAAAATTAGAATTTACTGAAAAACCCGCATTAGACGAAATGCACAGTGTAGTACATAGTATATGAGTGAGTTGCACTGAAAAACTTAGAATTTACTGAAAAACCCGCATTAGACGAAATGCACAGTGTAGTACATAGTATATGAGTGAGTTGCACTGAAAAACTTAGAATTTACTGAAAAAACCGCATTAGACGAAATGCACAGTGTAGTACATTGTATATGAGTGAATTGCACTGAAAAATTTAGAATTTACTGAAAAACCCGCATTAGACGAAAATGCACAGTGTAGTACATTGTATATGAGTGAGTTGCACTGAAAAACTTAGAATTTGCTGAAAAACCCGCATTAGACGAAATGCACAGTGTAGTACATTGTATATGAGTGAGTTGCACTGAAAAACTTAGAATTTACTGAAAAACCCGCATTAGATGAAATGCACAGTTTAGTACATTGTATATGAGTGAGTTGCACTGAAAAACTTAGAATTTACGGAAAAACCCGCATTAGACGAAATGCACAGTGTAGTACATTGTATATGAGTGAGTTGCACTGAAAAAAATAGAATTTACTGAAAAACCCGCATTAGACGAAATGTACAGTGTAGTACATAGTATATGAGTGAGTTGCACTGAAAAACTTAGAATTTACTGAAAAACCCACATTAGACGAAATGCACAGTGTAGTACATAGTATATGAGTGAGTTGCACTGAAAAACTTAGAATTTACTGAAAAACCCGCATTAGACGAAAGCACAGTGTAGTACATTGTATATGAGTGAGTTGCACTGAAAAACTTAGAATTTACTGAAAAACCCGCATTAGACGAAATGCACAGTGTAGTACATAGTATATGAGTGAGTTGCACTGAAAAACTTAGAATTTACTGAAAAACCCGCATTAGACGAAACGCACAGTGTAGTACATAGTATATGAGTGAGTTGCACTGAAAAACTTAGAATTTACTGAAAAACCCGCATTAGACGAAATGCACAGTGTAGTACATTGTATATGAGTGAGTTGCACTGAAAAACTTAGAATTTACTGAAAAACCCGCATTAGACGAAATGAACAGTGTAGTACATTGTATATGAGTGAGTTGCACTGAAAAACTTAGAATTTACTGAAAAACCCGCATTAGACGAAATGAACAGTGTAGTACATTGTATATGAGTGAGTTGCACTGAAAAACTTAGAATTTACTGAAAAACCCGCATTAGACGAAATGCACATTGTAGTACATTGTATATGAGTGAGTTGCACTGAAAAATTTAGAATTTACTGAAAAACCCGCATTAGACGAAATGCACAGTGTAGTACATTGTATATGAGTGAGTTGCACTGAAAAAATTAGAATATACTGAAAAACCCGCATTAGACGAAATGCACAGTGTAGTACATTGTATATGAGTGAGTTGCACTGAAAAAATTAGAATTTACTGAAAAACCCGCATTAGACGAAATGTACAGTGTAGTACATAGTATATGAGTGAGTTGCACTGAAAAACTTAGAATTTACTGAAAAACCCGCATTAGACGAAATGCACAGTGTAGTACATTGTATATGAGTGAGTTGCACTGAAAAACTTAGAATTAACTGAAAAACCCGCATTAGACGAAATGCACAGTGTAGTACATAGTATATGAGTGAATTGCACTGAAAAACTTAGAATTTACTGAAAAACCCGCATTAGACGAAATGCACAGTGTAGTACATTGTATATGAGTGAGTTGCACTGAAAAACTTAGAATTTACTGAAAAACCCGCATTAGACGAAATGCACAGTGTAGTACATTGTATATGAGTGAGTTGCACTGAAAAACTTAGAATTTACTGAAAAAACCGCATTAGACGAAATGCACAGTGTAGTACATTGTATATGAGTGAGTTGCACTGCAAAACTTAGAATTTACTAAAAAACACGCATTAGACGAAATGCACAGTGTAGTACATTGTATATGAGTGAGTTGCACTGAAAAACTTAGAATTTACTGAAAAACCCGCATTAGACGAAATGCACAGTGTAGTACATTGTATATGAGAGTTGCACTGAAAAACTTAGAATTTACTGAAAAACCCGCATTAGACGAAATGCACAGTGTAGTATATTGTATATGAGTGAGTTGCACTGAAAAAATTAGAATTTACTGAAAAACCCGCATCAGACGAAATGCACAGTGTAGTACATTGTATATGAGTGAGTTGCACTGAAAAATTTAGAATTTAATGAAAAACCCGCATTAGACGAAATGCACAGTGTAGTACATTGTATATGAGTGAGTTGCACTGAAAAACTTAGAATTTACTGAAAAACCCGCATTAGACGAAATGCACAGTGTAGTACATTGTATATGAGTGAGTTGCACTGAAAAACTTAGAATTTACTGAAAAACCCGCATTAGACGAAATGCACAGTGTAGTACATTGTATATGAGTGAGTTGCACTGAAAAACTTAGAATTTACTGAAAAAACCGCATTAGACGAAATGCACAGTGTAGTACATTGTATATAGTGAGTTGCACTGAAAAACTTAGAATTTACTGAAAAACCCGCATTAGACGAAATGCACAGTGTAGTACATTGTATATGAGTGAGTTGCACTGAAAAACTTAGAATTTACTGAAAAACCCGCATTAGACGAAATGAACAGTGTAGTAGATTGTATATGAGTGAGTTGCACTGAAAAACTTAGAATTTACTGAAAAACCCGCATTAGACGAAATGCACAGTGTAGTAGATTGTATATGAGTGAGTTGCACTGAAAAACTTAGAATTTACTGAAAAACCCGCATTAGACGAAATGCACAGTGTAGTACATTGTATATGAGTGAGTTGCACTGAAAAACTTAGAATTTACTGAAAAACCCGCATTAGACGAAATGCACAGTGTAGTACATTGTATATGAGTGAGTTGCACTGAAAAACTTAGAATTTACTGAAAAACCCGCATTAGACGAAATGCACAGTGTAGTACATTGTATATGAGTGAGTTGCACTGAAAAACTTAGAATTTACTGAAAAAACCGCATTAGACGAAATACACAGTGTAGTACATTGTATATGAGTGAGTTGCACTGCAAAACTTAGAATTTACTAAAAAACACGCATTAGACGAAATGCACAGTGTAGTACATTGTATATGAGTGAGTTGCACTGAAAAACTTAGAATTTACTGAAAAACCCGCATTAGACGAAATGCACAGTGTAGTACATTGTATATGAGAGTTGCACTGAAAAACGTAGAATTTACTGAAAAACCCGCATTAGACGAAATGCACAGTGTAGTATATTGTATATGAGTGAGTTGCACTGAAAAAATTAGAATTTACTGAAAAACCCGCATCAGACGAAATGCACAGTGTAGTACATTGTATATGAGTGAGTTGCACTGAAAAAATTAGAATTTACTGAAAAACCCGCATTAGACGAAATGCACAGTGTAGTATATTGTATATGAGTGAGTTGCACTGAAAAAATTAGAATTTACTAAAAAACCCGCATCAGACGAAATGCACAGTGTAGTACATTGTATATGAGTGAGTTGCACTGAAAAAATTAGAATTTACTGAAAAACCCGCATTAGACGAAATGCACAGTGTAGTACATAGTATATGAGTGAGTTGCACTGAAAAACTTAGAATTTACTGAAAAACCCGCATTAGACGAAATGCACAGTGTAGTACATAGTATATGAGTGAGTTGCACTGAAAAACTTAGAATTTACTGAAAAACCCGCATTAGACGAAATGCACAGTGTAGTACATTGTATATGAGTGAATTGCACTGAAAAATTTAGAATTTACTGAAAAACCCGCATTAGACGAAAATGCACAGTGTAGTACATTGTATATGAGTGAGTTGCACTGAAAAACTTAGAATTTACTGAAAAACCCGCATTAGACGAAATGCACAGTGTAGTTCATTGTATATGAGTGAGTTGCACTGAAAAACTTAGAATTTACTGAAAAACCCGCATTAGATGAAATGCACAGTTTAGTACATTGTATATGAGTGAGTTGCACTGAAAAACTTAGAATTTACTGAAAAACCCGCATTAGACGAAATGCACAGTGTAGTACATTGTATATGAGTGAGTTGCACTGAAAAAATTAGAATTTACTGAAAAACCCGCATTAGACGAAATGCACAGTGTAGTACATAGTATATGAATGAGTTGCACTGAAAAACTTAGAATTTACTGAAAAACCCGCATTAGACGAAATGCACAGTGTAGTACATAGTATATGAGTGAGTTGCACTGAAAAACTTAGAATTTACTGAAAAACCCGCATTAGACGAAATGCACAGTGTAGTACATTGTATATGAGTGAGTTGCACTGAAAAACTTAGAATTTACTGAAAAACCCGCATTAGACGAAATGAACAGTGTAGTACATTGTATATGAGTGAGTTGCACTGAAAAACTTAGAATTTACTGAAAAACCCGCATTAGACGAAATGCACAGTGTAGTACATTGTATATGAGTGAGTTGCACTGAAAAACTTAGAATTTACTGAAAAACCCGCATTAGACGAAATGCACAGTGTAGTACATTGTATATGAGTGAGTTGCACTGAAAAACTTAGAATTTACTGAAAAACCCGCATTAGACGAAATGCACAGTTTAGTACATTGTATATGAGTGAGTTGCACTGAAAAACTTAGAATTTACTGAAAAATCCGCATTAGACGAAATGCACAGTGTAGTACATAGTATATGAGTGAATTGCACTGAAAAACTTAGAATTTACTGAAAAACCCGCATTAGACGAAATGCACAGTATAGTACATTGTATATGAGTGAGTTGCACTGCAAAACTTAGAATTTACTAAAAAACACGCATTAGACGAAATGCACAGTGTAGTACATTGTATATGAGTGAGTTGCACTGAAAAACTTAGAATTTACTGAAAAACCCGCATTAGACGAAATGCACAGTGTAGTACATTGTATATGAGAGTTGCACTGAAAAACGTAGAATTTACTGAAAAACCCGCATTAGACGAAATGCACAGTGTAGTATATTGTATATGAGTGAGTTGCACTGAAAAAATTAGAATTTACTGAAAAACCCGCATCAGACGAAATGCACAGTGTAGTACATTGTATATGAGTGAGTTGCACTGAAAAACTTAGAATTTACTGAAAAACCCGCATTAGACGAAATGCACAGTGTAGTACATAGTATATGAGTGAGTTGCACTGAAAAACTTAGAATTTACTGAAAAACCCGCATTAGACGAAATGCACAGTGTAGTACATAGTATATGAGTGAGTTGCACTGAAAAACTTAGAATTTACTGAAAAACCCGCATTAGACGAAATGCACAGTGTAGTACATTGTATATGAGTGAATTGCACTGAAAAATTTAGAATTTACTGAAAAACCCGCATTAGACGAAAATGCACAGTGTAGTACATTGTATATGAGTGAGTTGCACTGAAAAACTTAGAATTTACTGAAAAACCCGCATTAGACGAAATGCACAGTGTAGTTCATTGTATATGAGTGAGTTGCACTGAAAAAATTAGAATTTACTGAAAAACCCGCATTAGATGAAATGCACAGTTTAGTACATTGTATATGAGTGAGTTGCACTGAAAAACTTAGAATTTACTGAAAAACCCGCATTAGACGAAATGCACAGTGTAGTACATTGTATATGAGTGAGTTGCACTGAAAAAATTAGAATTTACTGAAAAACCCGCATTAGACGAAATGCACAGTGTAGTACATAGTATATGAGTGAGTTGCACTGAAAAACTTAGAATTTACTGAAAAACCCGCATTAGACGAAATGCACAGTGTAGTACATAGTATATGAGTGAGTTGCACTGAAAAACTTAGAATTTACTGAAAAACCCGCATTAGACGAAATGCACAGTGTAGTACATTGTATATGAGTGAGTTGCACTGAAAAACTTAGAATTTACTGAAAAACCCGCATTAGACGAAATGCACAGTGTAGTACATAGTATATGAGTGAGTTGCACTGAAAAACTTAGAATTTACTGAAAAACCCGCATTAGACGAAACGCACAGTGTAGTACATAGTATATGAGTGAGTTGCACTGAAAAACTTAGAATTTACTGAAAAACCCGCATTAGACGAAATGCACAGTGTAGTACATTGTATATGAGTGAGTTGCACTGAAAAACTTAGAATTTACTGAAAAACCCGCATTAGACGAAATGAACAGTGTAGTACATTGTATATGAGTGAGTTGCACTGAAAAACTTAGAATTTACTGAAAAACCCGCATTAGACGAAATGAACAGTGTAGTACATTGTATATGAGTGAGTTGCACTGAAAAACTTAGAATTTACTGAAAAACCCGCATTAGACGAAATGCACATTGTAGTACATTGTATATGAGTGAGTTGCACTGAAAAATTTAGAATTTACTGAAAAACCCGCATTAGACGAAATGCACAGTGTAGTACATTGTATATGAGTGAGTTGCACTGAAAAACTTAGAATTTACTGAAAAACCCGCATTAGACGAAATGCACAGTGTAGTACATTGTATATGAGTGAGTTGCACTGAAAAACTTAGAATTTACTGAAAAACCCGCATTAGACGAAATGTACAGTGTAGTACATAGTATATGAGTGAGTTGCACTGAAAAACTTAGAATTTACTGAAAAACCCGCATTAGACGAAATGCACAGTGTAGTACATTGTATATGAGTGAGTTGCACTGAAAAACTTAGAATTAACTGAAAAACCCGCATTAGACGAAATGCACAGTGTAGTACATAGTATATGAGTGAATTGCACTGAAAAACTTAGAATTTACTGAAAAACCCGCATTAGACGAAATGCACAGTGTAGTACATTGTATATGAGTGAGTTGCACTGAAAAACTTAGAATTTACTGAAAAACCCGCATTAGACGAAATGCACAGTGTAGTACATTGTATATGAGTGAGTTGCACTGAAAAACTTAGAATTTACTGAAAAAACCGCATTAGACGAAATGCACAGTGTAGTACATTGTATATGAGTGAGTTGCACTGCAAAACTTAGAATTTACTAAAAAACACGCATTAGACGAAATGCACAGTGTAGTACATTGTATATGAGTGAGTTGCACTGAAAAACTTAGAATTTACTGAAAAAACCGCATTAGACGAAATGCACAGTGTAGTACATTGTATATGAGTGAGTTGCACTGCAAAACTTAGAATTTACTAAAAAACACGCATTAGACGAAATGCACAGTGTAGTACATTGTATATGAGTGAGTTGCACTGAAAAAATTAGAATTTAATGAAAAACCCGCATTAGACGAAATGCACAGTGTAGTACATTGTATATGAGAGTTGCACTGAAAAACGTAGAATTTACTGAAAAACCCGCATTAGACGAAATGCACAGTGTAGTATATTGTATATGAGTGAGTTGCACTGAAAAAATTAGAATTTACTGAAAAACCCGCATCAGACGAAATGCACAGTGTAGTACATTGTATATGAGTGAGTTGCACTGAAAAACTTAGAATTTACTGAAAAACCCGCATTAGACGAAATGCACAGTGTAGTACATTGTATATGAGTGAATTGCACTGAAAAATTTAGAATTTACTGAAAAACCCGCATTAGACGAAAATGCACAGTGTAGTACATTGTATATGAGTGAGTTGCACTGAAAAACTTAGAATTTACTGAAAAACCCGCATTAGACGAAATGCACAGTGTAGTTCATTGTATATGAGTGAGTTGCACTGAAAAACTTAGAATTTACTGAAAAACCCGCATTAGATGAAATGCACAGTTTAGTACATTGTATATGAGTGAGTTGCACTGAAAAACTTAGAATTTACTGAAAAACCCGCATTAGACGAAATGCACAGTGTAGTACATTGTATATGAGTGAGTTGCACTGAAAAAATTAGAATTTACTGAAAAACCCGCATTAGACGAAATGCACAGTGTAGTACATAGTATATGAATGAGTTGCACTGAAAAACTTAGAATTTACTGAAAAACCCGCATTAGACGAAATGCACAGTGTAGTACATAGTATATGAGTGAGTTGCACTGAAAAACTTAGAATTTACTGAAAAACCCGCATTAGACGAAATGCACAGTGTAGTACATTGTATATGAGTGAGTTGCACTGAAAAACTTAGAATTTACTGAAAAACCCGCATTAGACGAAATGAACAGTGTAGTACATTGTATATGAGTGAGTTGCACTGAAAAACTTAGAATTTACTGAAAAACCCGCATTAGACGAAATGCACAGTGTAGTACATTGTATATGAGTGAGTTGCACTGAAAAACTTAGAATTTACTGAAAAACCCGCATTAGACGAAATGCACAGTGTAGTACATTGTATATGAGTGAGTTGCACTGAAAAACTTAGAATTTACTGAAAAACCCGCATTAGACGAAATGCACAGTTTAGTACATTGTATATGAGTGAGTTGCACTGAAAAACTTAGAATTTACTGAAAAATCCGCATTAGACGAAATGCACAGTGTAGTACATAGTATATGAGTGAATTGCACTGAAAAACTTAGAATTTACTGAAAAACCCGCATTAGACGAAATGCACAGTGTAGTACATTGTATATGAGTGAGTTGCACTGCAAAACTTAGAATTTACTAAAAAACACGCATTAGACGAAATGCACAGTGTAGTACATTGTATATGAGTGAGTTGCACTGAAAAACTTAGAATTTACTGAAAAACCCGCATTAGACGAAATGCACAGTGTAGTACATTGTATATGAGAGTTGCACTGAAAAACGTAGAATTTACTGAAAAACCCGCATTAGACGAAATGCACAGTGTAGTATATTGTATATGAGTGAGTTGCACTGAAAAAATTAGAATTTACTGAAAAACCCGCATCAGACGAAATGCACAGTGTAGTACATTGTATATGAGTGAGTTGCACTGAAAAACTTAGAATTTACTGAAAAACCCGCATTAGACGAAATGCACAGTGTAGTACATAGTATATGAGTGAGTTGCACTGAAAAACTTAGAATTTACTGAAAAACCCGCATTAGACGAAATGCACAGTGTAGTACATAGTATATGAGTGAGTTGCACTGAAAAACTTAGAATTTACTGAAAAACCCGCATTAGACGAAATGCACAGTGTAGTACATTGTATATGAGTGAATTGCACTGAAAAATTTAGAATTTACTGAAAAACCCGCATTAGACGAAAATGCACAGTGTAGTACATTGTATATGAGTGAGTTGCACTGAAAAACTTAGAATTTACTGAAAAACCCGCATTAGACGAAATGCACAGTGTAGTTCATTGTATATGAGTGAGTTGCACTGAAAAACTTAGAATTTACTGAAAAACCCGCATTAGATGAAATGCACAGTTTAGTACATTGTATATGAGTGAGTTGCACTGAAAAACTTAGAATTTACTGAAAAACCCGCATTAGACGAAATGCACAGTGTAGTACATTGTATATGAGTGAGTTGCACTGAAAAAATTAGAATTTACTGAAAAACCCGCATTAGACGAAATGCACAGTGTAGTACATAGTATATGAGTGAGTTGCACTGAAAAACTTAGAATTTACTGAAAAACCCGCATTAGACGAAATGCACAGTGTAGTACATAGTATATGAGTGAGTTGCACTGAAAAACTTAGAATTTACTGAAAAACCCGCATTAGACGAAATGCACAGTGTAGTACATTGTATATGAGTGAGTTGCACTGAAAAACTTAGAATTTACTGAAAAACCCGCATTAGACGAAATGAACAGTGTAGTACATTGTATATGAGTGAGTTGCACTGAAAAACTTAGAATTTACTGAAAAACCCGCATTAGACGAAATGCACAGTGTAGTACATAGTATATGAGTGAATTGCACTGAAAAACTTAGAATTTACTGAAAAACCCGCATTAGACGAAATGCACAGTGTAGTACATTGTATATGAGTGAGTTGCACTGAAAAACTTAGAATTTACTGAAAAACCCGCATTAGACGAAATGCACAGTGTAGTACATTGTATATGAGTGAGTTGCACTGAAAAACTTAGAATTTACTGAAAAACCCGCATTAGACGAAATGCACAGTTTAGTACATTGTATATGAGTGAGTTGCACTGAAAAACTTAGAATTTACTGAAAAATCCGCATTAGACGAAATGCACAGTGTAGTACATAGTATATGAGTGAATTGCACTGAAAAACTTAGAATTTACTGAAAAACCCGCATTAGACGAAATGCACAGTGTAGTACATTGTATATGAGTGAGTTGCACTGCAAAACTTAGAATTTACTAAAAAACACGCATTAGACGAAATGCACAGTGTAGTACATTGTATATGAGTGAGTTGCACTGAAAAACTTAGAATTTACTGAAAAACCCGCATTAGACGAAATGCACAGTGTAGTACATTGTATATGAGAGTTGCACTGAAAAACGTAGAATTTACTGAAAAACCCGCATTAGACGAAATGCACAGTGTAGTATATTGTATATGAGTGAGTTGCACTGAAAAAATTAGAATTTACTGAAAAACCCGCATCAGACGAAATGCACAGTGTAGTACATTGTATATGAGTGAGTTGCACTGAAAAACTTAGAATTTACTGAAAAACCCGCATTAGACGAAATGCACAGTGTAGTACATAGTATATGAGTGAGTTGCACTGAAAAACTTAGAATTTACTGAAAAACCCGCATTAGACGAAATGCACAGTGTAGTACATAGTATATGAGTGAGTTGCACTGAAAAACTTAGAATTTACTGAAAAACCCGCATTAGACGAAATGCACAGTGTAGTACATTGTATATGAGTGAATTGCACTGAAAAATTTAGAATTTACTGAAAAACCCGCATTAGACGAAAATGCACAGTGTAGTACATTGTATATGAGTGAGTTGCACTGAAAAACTTAGAATTTACTGAAAAACGCGCATTAGACGAAATGCACAGTGTAGTTCATTGTATATGAGTGAGTTGCACTGAAAAACTTAGAATTTACTGAAAAACCCGCATTAGATGAAATGCACAGTTTAGTACATTGTATATGAGTGAGTTGCACTGAAAAACTTAGAATTTACTGAAAAACCCGCATTAGACGAAATGCACAGTGTAGTACATTGTATATGAGTGAGTTGCACTGAAAAAATTAGAATTTACTGAAAAACCCGCATTAGACGAAATGCACAGTGTAGTACATAGTATATGAGTGAGTTGCACTGAAAAACTTAGAATTTACTGAAAAACCCGCATTAGACGAAATGCACAGTGTAGTACATAGTATATGAGTGAGTTGCACTGAAAAACTTAGAATTTACTGAAAAACCCGCATTAGACGAAATGCACAGTGTAGTACATTGTATATGAGTGAGTTGCACTGAAAAACTTAGAATTTACTGAAAAACCCGCATTAGACGAAATGAACAGTGTAGTACATTGTATATGAGTGAGTTGCACTGAAAAACTTAGAATTTACTGAAAAACCCGCATTAGACGAAATGCACAGTGTAGTACATAGTATATGAGTGAATTGCACTGAAAAACTTAGAATTTACTGAAAAACCCGCATTAGACGAAATGCACAGTGTAGTACATTGTATATGAGTGAGTTGCACTGAAAAACTTAGAATTTACTGAAAAACCCGCATTAGTCGAAATGCACAGTGTAGTACATTGTATATGAGTGAGTTGCACTGAAAAACTTAGAATTTACTGAAAAACCCGCATTAGACGAAATGTACAGTGTAGTACATAGTATATGAGTGAATTGCACTGAAAACTTAGAATTTACTGAAAAACCCGCATTAGACGAAATGCACAGTTTAGTACATTGTATATGAGTGAGTTGCACTGAAAAACTTAGAATTTACTGAAAAACCCGCATTAGACGAAATGCAGAGTGTAGTACATTGTATATGAGTGAGTTGCACTGAAAAACTTAGAATTTACTGAAAAACCCGCATTAGACGAAATGCACAGTGTAGTACATTGTATATGAGTGAGTTGCACTGAAAAACTTAGAATTTACTGAAAAACCCGCATTAGACGAAATGCACAGTGTAGTACATAGTATATGAGTGAGTTGCACTGAAAAACTTAGAATTTACTGAAAAACCCGCATTAGACGAAATGCACAGTGTAGTACATTGTATATGAGTGAGTTGCACTGAAAAACTTAGAATTTACTGAAAAACCCGCATTAGACGAAATGCACAGTGTAGTACATTGTATATGAGTGAATTGCACTGAAAAATTTAGAATTTACTGAAAAACCCGCATTAGACGAAAATGCACAGTGTAGTACATTGTATATGAGTGAGTTGCACTGAAAAACTTAGAATTTACTGAAAAACCCGCATTAGACGAAATGCACAGTGTAGTTCATTGTATATGAGTGAGTTGCACTGAAAAACTTAGAATTTACTGAAAAACCCGCATTAGATGAAATGCTCAGTTTAGTACATTGTATATGAGTGAGTTGCACTGAAAAACTTAGAATTTACTGAAAAACCCGCATTAGACGAAATGCACAGTGTAGTACATTGTATATGAGTGAGTTGCACTGAAAAAATTAGAATTTACTGAAAAACCCGCATTAGACGAAATGCACAGTGTAGTACATAGTATATGAGTGAGTTGCACTGAAAAACTTAGAATTTACTGAAAAACCCGCATTAGACGAAATGCACAGTGTAGTACATAGTATATGAGTGAGTTGCACTGAAAAACTTAGAATTTACTGAAAAACCCGCATTAGACGAAATGCACAGTGTAGTACATTGTATATGAGTGAGTTGCACTGAAAAACTTAGAATTTACTGAAAAACCCGCATTAGACGAAATGAACAGTGTAGTACATTGTATATGAGTGAGTTGCACTGAAAAACTTAGAATTTACTGAAAAACCCGCATTAGACGAAATGCACAGTGTAGTACATTGTATATGAGTGAGTTGCACTGAAAAACTTAGAATTTACTGAAAAACCCGCATTAGACGAAATGCACAGTGTAGTACATTGTATATGAGTGAGTTGCACTGAAAAACTTAGAATTTACTGAAAAACCCGCATTAGACGAAATGCACAGTGTAGTACATTGTATATGAGTGAGTTGCACTGAAAAACTTAGAATTTACTGAAAAACCCGCATTAGACGAAATGCACAGTGTAGTACATAGTATATGAGTGAATTGCACTGAAAAACTTAGAATTTACTGAAAAACCCGCATTAGACGAAATGCACAGTGTAGTACATTGTATATGAGTGAGTTGCACTGAAAAACTTAGAATTTACTGAAAAACCCGCATTAGACGAAATGCACAGTGTAGTACATTGTATATGAGTGAGTTGCACTGAAAAACTTAGAATTTACTGAAAAACCCGCATTAGACGAAATGTACAGTGTAGTACATAGTATATGAGTGAGTTGCACTGAAAAACTTAGAATTTACTGAAAAACCCGCATTAGACGAAATGCACAGTGTAGTACATAGTATATGAGTGAGTTGCACTGAAAAACTTAGAATTTACTGAAAAACCCGCATTAGACGAAATGCACAGTGTAGTACATTGTATATGAGTGAGTTGCACTGAAAAACTTAGAATTTACTGAAAAACCCGCATTAGACGAAATGCACAGTGTAGTACATAGTATATGAGTGAATTGCACTGAAAAACTTAGAATTTACTGAAAAACCCGCATTAGACGAAATGCACAGTGTAGTACATTGTATATTAGTGACTTGCACTGAAAAACTTAGAATTTACTGAAAAACCCGCATTAGACGAAATGCACAGTGTAGTACATTGTATATGAGTGAGTTGCACTGAAAAACTTAGAATTTACTGAAAAACCCGCATTAGACGAAATGTACAGTGTAGTACATAGTATATGAGTGAGTTGCACTGAAAAACTTAGAATTTACTGAAAAACCCGCATTAGACGAAATGCACAGTTTAGTACATTGTATATGAGTGAGTTGCACTGAAAAACTTAGAATTTACTGAAAAACCCGCATTAGACGAAATGCAGAGTGTAGTACATTGTATATGAGTGAGTTGCACTGAAAAACTTAGAATTTACTGAAAAACCCGCATTAGACGAAATGCACAGTGTAGTACATTGTATATAGTGAGTTGCACTGAAAAACTTAGAATTTACTGAAAAACCCACATTAGACGAAATGCACAGTGTAGTACATTGTATATGAGTGAGTTGCACTGAAAAACTTAGAATTTACTGAAAAACCCGCATTAGGCGAAATGCACAGTGTAGTACATAGTATATGAGTGAGTTGCACTGAAAAACTTAGAATTTACTGAAAAACCCGCATTAGACGAAATGCACAGTGTAGTACATTGTATATGAGTGAGTTGCACTGAAAAACTTAGAATTTACTGAAAAACCCGCATTAGACGAAATGAACAGTGTAGTAGATTGTATATGAGTGAGTTGCACTGAAAAACTTAGAATTTACTGAAAAACCCGCATTAGACGAAATGCACAGTGTAGTAGATTGTATATGAGTGAGTTGCACTGAAAAACTTAGAATTTACTGAAAAACCCGCATTAGACGAAATGCACAGTGTAGTAGATTGTATATGAGTGAGTTGCACTGAAAAACTTAGAATTTACTGAAAAACCCGCATTAGACGAAATGCACAGTGTAGTACATTGTATATGAGTGAGTTGCACTGAAAAACTTAGAATTTACTGAAAAACCCGCATTAGACGAAATGCACAGTGTAGTACATTGTATATGAGTGAGTTGCACTGAAAAACTTAGAATTTACTGAAAAAACCGCATTAGACGAAATGCACAGTGTAGTACATTGTATATGAGTGAGTTGCACAGCAAAACTTAGAATTTACTAAAAAACACGCATTAGACGAAATGCACAGTGTAGTACATTGTATATGAGTGAGTTGCACTGAAAAACTTAGAATTTACTGAAAAACCCGCATTAGACGAAATGCACAGTGTAGTACATTGTATATGAGAGTTGCACTGAAAAACGTAGAATTTACTGAAAAACCCGCATTAGACGAAATGCACAGTGTAGTACATTGTATATGAGTGAGTTGCACTGAAAAAATTAGAATTTACTGAAAAACCCGCATCAGACGAAATGCACAGTGTAGTACATTGTATATGAGTGAGTTGCACTGAAAAAATTAGAATTTACTGAAAAACCCGCATTAGACGAAATGCACAGTGTAGTACATAGTATATGAGTGAGTTGCACTGAAAAACTTAGAATTTACTGAAAAACCCGCATTAGACGAAATGCACAGTGTAGTACATAGTATATGAGTGAGTTGCACTGAAAAAACTTAGAATTTACTGAAAAACCCGCATTAGACGAAATGCACAGTGTAGTACATTGTATATGAGGTGAATTGCACTGAAAAATTTAGAATTTACTGAAAACCCGCATTAGACGAAAATGCACAGTGTAGTACATTGTATATGAGTGAGTTGCACTGAAAAACTTAGAATTTACTGAAAAAACCCGCATTAGACGAAATGCACAGTGTAGTACATTGTATATGAGTGAGTTGCACTGAAACACCTTAGAATTTACTGAAAAACCCGCATTAGATGAAATGCACAGTTTAGTACATTGTATATGAGTGAGTTGCACTGAAAAACTTAGAATTTACTGAAAAACCCGCATTAGACGAAATGCACAGTGTAGTACATTGTATACTGAGTGAGTTGCACTGAAAAAATTAGAATTTACTGAAAAACCCGCATTAGACGAAATGTACAGTGTAGTACATAGTATATGAGTGAGTTGCACTGAAAAACTTAGAATTTACTGAAAAACCCGCATTAGACGAAATGCACAGTGTAGTACATAGTATATGAGTGAGTTGCACTGAAAAACTTAGAATTTACTGAAAAACCCGCATTAGACGAAATGCACAGTGTAGTACATTGTATATGAGTGAGTTGCACTGAAAAACTTAGAATTTACTGAAAAACCCGCATTAGACGAAATGAACAGTGTAGTACATTGTATATGAGTGAGTTGCACTGAAAAACTTAGAATTTACTGAAAAACCCGCATTAGACGAAATGCACAGTGTAGTACATCGTATATGAGTGAGTTGCACTGAAAAACTTAGAATTTACTGAAAAACCCGCATTAGACGAAATGCACAGTGTAGTACATTGTATATGAGTGAGTTGCACTGAAAAACTTAGAATTTACTGAAAAACCCGCATTAGACGAAATGCACAGTGTAGTACATTGTATATGAGTGAGTTGCACTGAAAAACTTAGAATTTACTGAAAAACCCGCATTAGACGAAATGCACAGTGTAGTACATAGTATATGAGTGAATTGCACTGAAAAACTTAGAATTTACTGAAAAACCCGCATTAGACGAAATGCACAGTGTAGTACATTGTATATGAGTCAGTTGCACTGAAAAACTTAGAATTTACTGAAAAACCCGTATTAGACGAAATGCACAGTGTAGTACATTGTATATGAGTGAGTTGCACTGAAAAACTTAGAATTTACTCAAAAACCCGCATTAGATGAAATGCACAGTTTAGTACATTGTATATGAGTGAGGTGCACTGAAAAACTTAGAATTTACGGAAAAACCCGCATTAGACGAAATGCACAGTGTAGTACATTGTATATGAGTGAGTTGCACTGAAAAACTTAGAATTTACTGAAAAACCCGCATTAGACGAAATGCACAGTGTAGTACATTGTATATGAGTGAGTTGCACTGAAAAAATTAGAATTTACTGAAAAACCCGCATTAGACGAAATGTACAGTGTAGTACATAGTATATGAGTGAGTTGCACTGAAAAACTTAGAATTTACTGAAAAACCCGCATTAGACGAAATGCACAGTGTAGTACATTGTATATGAGTGAGTTGCACTGAAAAAATTAGAATTTACTGAAAAACCCGCATTAGACGAAATGCACAGTGTAGTACATTGTATATGAGTGAGTTGCACTGAAAAACTTAGAATTTACTGAAAAACCCGCATTAGACGAAATGAACAGTGTAGTACATTGTATATGAGTGAGTTGCACTGAAAAACTTAGAATTTACTGAAAAACCCGCATTAGACGAAATGCACAGTGTAGTACATTGTATATGAGTGAGTTGCACTGAAAAACTTAGAATTTACTGAAAAACCCGCATTAGACGAAATGCACAGTGTAGTACATTGTATATGAGTGAGTTGCACTGAAAAACTTAGAATTTACTGAAAAACCCGCATTAGACGAAATGCACAGTGTAGTACATTGTATATGAGTGAGTTGCACTGAAAAACTTAGAATTTACTGAAAAACCCGCATTAGACGAAATGCACAGTGTAGTACATAGTATATGAGTGAATTGCACTGAAAAACTTAGAATTTACTAAAAAAACCGCATTAGACGAAATGCACAGTGTAGTACATTGTATATGAGTGAGTTGCACTGAAAAACTTAGAATTTACTGAAAAACCCAGATTAGAAGAAATGCACAGTGTAGTACATTGTATATGAGTGAGTTGCACTGAAAAACTTAGAATTTTCTGAAAAACCCGCATTAGACGAAATGCACAGTGTAGTACATTGTATATGAGTGAGTTGCACTGAAAAAATTAGAATTTACTGAAAAACCCGCATTAGACGAAATGTACAGTGTAGTACATAGTATATGAGTGAGTTGCACTGAAAAACTTAGAATTTACTGAAAAACCCGCATTAGACGAAACGCACAGTGTAGTACATAGTATATGAGTGAGTTGCACTGAAAAACTTAGAATTTACTGAAAAACCCGCATTAGACGAAATGCACAGTGTAGTACATTGTATATGAGTGAGTTGCACTGAAAAACTTAGAATTTACGGAAAAACCCGCATTAGACGAAATGCACAGTGTAGTACATTGTATATGAGTGAGTTGCACTGAAAAACTTAGAATTTACTGAAAAACCCGCATTAGACGAAATGCACAGTGTAGTACATTGTATATGAGTGAGTTGCACTGAAAAAATTAGAATTTACTGAAAAACCCGCATTAGACGAAATGTACAGTGTAGTACATAGTATATGAGTGAGTTGCACTGAAAAACTTAGAATTTACTGAAAAACCCGCATTAGACGAAATGCACAGTGTAGTACATTGTATATGAGTGAGTTGCACTGAAAAAATTAGAATTTACTGAAAAACCCGCATTAGACGAAATGCACAGTGTAGTACATTGTATATGAGTGAGTTGCACTGAAAAACTTAGAATTTACTGAAAAACCCGCATTAGACGAAATGAACAGTGTAGTACATTGTATATGAGTGAGTTGCACTGAAAAACTTAGAATTTACTGAAAAACCCGCATTAGACGAAATGCACAGTGTAGTACATTGTATATGAGTGAGTTGCACTGAAAAACTTAGAATTTACTGAAAAACCCGCATTAGACGAAATGCACAGTGTAGTACATTGTATATGAGTGAGTTGCACTGAAAAACTTAGAATTTACTGAAAAACCCGCATTAGACGAAATGCACAGTGTAGTACATTGTATATGAGTGAGTTGCACTGAAAAACTTAGAATTTACTGAAAAACCCGCATTAGACGAAATGCACAGTGTAGTACATAGTATATGAGTGAATTGCACTGAAAAACTTAGAATTTACTAAAAAAACCGCATTAGACGAAATGCACAGTGTAGTACATTGTATATGAGTGAGTTGCACTGAAAAACTTAGAATTTACTGAAAAACCCAGATTAGAAGAAATGCACAGTGTAGTACATTGTATATGAGTGAGTTGCACTGAAAAACTTAGAATTTTCTGAAAAACCCGCATTAGACGAAATGCACAGTGTAGTACATTGTATATGAGTGAGTTGCACTGAAAAAATTAGAATTTACTGAAAAACCCGCATTAGACGAAATGTACAGTGTAGTACATAGTATATGAGTGAGTTGCACTGAAAAACTTAGAATTTACTGAAAAACCCGCATTAGACGAAACGCACAGTGTAGTACATAGTATATGAGTGAGTTGCACTGAAAAACTTAGAATTTACTGAAAAACCCGCATTAGACGAAATGCACAGTGTAGTACATTGTATATGAGTGAGTTGCACTGAAAAACTTAGAATTTACTGAAAAACCCGCATTAGACGAAATGAACAGTGTAGTACATTGTATATGAGTGAGTTGCACTGAAAAACTTAGAATTTACTGAAAAACCCGCATTAGACGAAATGAACAGTGTAGTACATTGTATATGAGTGAGTTGCACTGAAAAACTTAGAATTTACTGAAAAACCCGCATTAGACGAAATGCACAGTGTAGTACATTGTATATGATTGAGTTGCACTGAAAAACTTAGAATTTACTGAAAAACCCGCATTAGACGAAATGCACAGTGTAGTACATTGTATATGAGTGAGTTGCACTGAAAAACTTAGAATTTACTGAAAAACCCGCATTAGACGAAATGCACAGTGTAGTACATAGTATATGAGTGAATTGCACTGAAAAACTTAGAATTTACTGAAAAAACCGCATTAGACGAAATGCACAGTGTAGTACATTGTATATGAGTGAGTTGCACTGAAAAACTTAGAATTTACTGAAAAACCCGCATTAGACGAAATGCACAGTGTAGTACATTGTATATGAGTGAGTTGCACTGAAAAACTTAGAATTTACTGAAAAACCCGCATTAGACGAAATGCACAGTGTAGTACATTGTATATGAGTGAGTTGCACTGAAAAACTTAGAATTTACTGAAAAACCCGCATTAGACGAAATGCACAGTGTAGTACATAGTATATGAGTGAGTTGCACTGAAAAACTTAGAATTTACTGAAAAACCCGCATTAGACGAAATGCACAGTGTAGTACATTGTATATGAGTGAGTTGCACTGAAAAACTTAGAATTTACTGAAAAACACGCATTAGACGAAATGTACAGTGTAGTACATAGTATATGAGTGAGTTGCACTGAAAAACTTAGAATTTACTGAAAAACCCGCATTAGACGAAATGCACAGTGTAGTACATAGTATATGAGTGAGTTGCACTGAAAAACTTAGAATTTACTGAAAAACCCGCATTAGACGAAATGCACAGTGTAGTACATTGTATATGAGTGAGTTGCACTGAAAAACTTAGAATTTACTGAAAAACCCGCATTAGACGAAATGCACAGTGTAGTACATAGTATATGAGTGAATTGCACTGAAAAACTTAGAATTTACTGAAAAACCCGCATTAGACGAAATGCACAGTGTAGTACATTGTATATGAGTGAGTTGCACTGAAAAACTTAGAATTTACTGAAAAACCCGCATTAGACGAAATGCACAGTGTAGTACATTGTATATGAGTGAGTTGCACTGAAAAACTTAGAATTTACTGAAAAACCCGCATTAGACGAAATGTACAGTGTAGTACATAGTATATGAGTGAGTTGCACTGAAAAACTTAGAATTTACTGAAAAACCCGCATTAGACGAAATGCACAGTTTAGTACATTGTATATGAGTGAGTTGCACTGAAAAACTTAGAATTTACTGAAAAACCCGCATTAGACGAAATGCAGAGTGTAGTACATTGTATATGAGTGAGTTGCACTGAAAAACTTAGAATTTACTGAAAAACCCGCATTAGACGAAATGCACAGTGTAGTACATTGTATATGACGTGAGTTGCACTGAAAAACTTAGAATTTACTGAAAAAACCCGCATTAGACGAAATGCACAGTGTAGTACATTGTATATGAGTGAGTTGCACTGAAAAACTTAGAATTTACTGAAAAACCCGCATTAGACGAAATGTACAGTGTAGTACATAGTATATGAGTGAGTTGCACTGAAAAACTTAGAATTTACTGAAAAACCCGCATTAGACGAAATGCACAGTTTAGTACATTGTATATGAGTGAGTTGCACTGAAAAACTTAGAATTTACTGAAAAACCCGCATTAGACGAAATGCACAGTGTAGTACATTGTATATGAGTGAGTTGCACTGAAAAACTTAGAATTTACTGAAAAACCCGCATTAGACAAAATGAACAGTGTAGTACATTGTATATGAGTGAGTTGCACTGAAAAACTTAGAATTTACTGAAAAACCCGCATTAGACGAAATGCACAGTGTAGTACATTGTATATGAGTGAGTTGCACTGAAAAACTTAGAATTTACTGAAAAACCCGCATTAGACGAAATGAACAGTGTAGTACATTGTATATGAGTGAGTTGCACTGAAAAACTTAGAATTTACTGAAAAACCCGCATTAGACGAAATGAACAGTGTAGTACATTGTATATGAGTGAGTTGCACTGAAAAACTTAGAATTTACTGAAAAACCCGCATTAGACGAAATGCACAGTGTAGTACATTGTATATGATTGAGTTGCACTGAAAAACTTAGAATTTACTGAAAAACCCGCATTAGACGAAATGCACAGTGTAGTACATTGTATATGAGTGAGTTGCACTGAAAAACTTAGAATTTACTGAAAAACCCGCATTAGACGAAATGCACAGTGTAGTACATAGTATATGAGTGAATTGCACTGAAAAACTTAGAATTTACTGAAAAAACCGCATTAGACGAAATGCACAGTGTAGTACATTGTATATGAGTGAGTTGCACTGAAAAACTTAGAATTTACTGAAAAACCCGCATTAGACAAAATGAACAGTGTAGTACATTGTATATGAGTGAGTTGCACTGAAAAACTTAGAATTTACTGAAAAACCCGCATTAGACGAAATGCACAGTGTAGTACATTGTATATGAGTGAGTTGCACTGAAAAACTTAGAATTTACTGAAAAACCCGCATTAGACGAAATGAACAGTGTAGTACATTGTATATGAGTGAGTTGCACTGAAAAACTTAGAATTTACTGAAAAACCCGCATTAGACGAAATGAACAGTGTAGTACATTGTATATGAGTGAGTTGCACTGAAAAACTTAGAATTTACTGAAAAACCCGCATTAGACGAAATGCACAGTGTAGTACATTGTATATGATTGAGTTGCACTGAAAAACTTAGAATTTACTGAAAAACCCGCATTAGACGAAATGCACAGTGTAGTACATTGTATATGAGTGAGTTGCACTGAAAAACTTAGAATTTACTGAAAAACCCGCATTAGACGAAATGCACAGTGTAGTACATAGTATATGAGTGAATTGCACTGAAAAACTTAGAATTTACTGAAAAAACCGCATTAGACGAAATGCACAGTGTAGTACATTGTATATGAGTGAGTTGCACTGAAAAACTTAGAATTTACTGAAAAACCCGCATTAGACGAAATGCACAGTGTAGTACATTGTATATGAGTGAGTTGCACTGAAAAACTTAGAATTTACTGAAAAACCCGCATTAGACGAAATGCACAGTGTAGTACATTGTATATGAGTGAGTTGCACTGAAAAACTTAGAATTTACTGAAAAACCCGCATTAGACGAAATGCACAGTGTAGTACATAGTATATGAGTGAGTTGCACTGAAAAACTTAGAATTTACTGAAAAACCCGCATTAGACGAAATGCACAGTGTAGTACATTGTATATGAGTGAGTTGCACTGAAAAACTTAGAATTTACTGAAAAACACGCATTAGACGAAATGTACAGTGTAGTACATAGTATATGAGTGAGTTGCACTGAAAAACTTAGAATTTACTGAAAAAACCCGCATTAGACGAAATGCACAGTGTAGTACATAGTATATGAGTGAGTTGCACTGAAAAACTTAGAATTTACTGAAAAACCCGCATTAGACGAAATGCACAGTGTAGTACATTGTATATGAGTGAGTTGCACTGAAAAACTTAGAATTTACTGAAAAACCCGCATTAGACGAAATGCACAGTGTAGTACATAGTATATGAGTGAATTGCACTGAAAAACTTAGAATTTACTGAAAAACCCGCATTAGACGAAATGCACAGTGTAGTACATTGTATATGAGTGAGTTGCACTGAAAAACTTAGAATTTACTGAAAAACCCGCATTAGACGAAATGCACAGTGTAGTACATTGTATATGAGTGAGTTGCACTGAAAAACTTAGAATTTACTGAAAAACCCGCATTAGACGAAATGTACAGTGTAGTACATAGTATATGAGTGAGTTGCACTGAAAAACTTAGAATTTACTGAAAAACCCGCATTAGACGAAATGCACAGTTTAGTACATTGTATATGAGTGAGTTGCACTGAAAAACTTAGAATTTACTGAAAAACCCGCATTAGACGAAATGCAGAGTGTAGTACATTGTATATGAGTGAGTTGCACTGAAAAACTTAGAATTTACTGAAAAACCCGCATTAGACGAAATGCACAGTGTAGTACATTGTATATGAGTGAGTTGCACTGAAAAACTTAGAATTTACTGAAAAACCCGCATTAGACGAAATGCACAGTGTAGTACATTGTATATGAGTGAGTTGCACTGAAAAACTTAGAATTTACTGAAAAACCCGCATTAGACGAAATGCACAGTGTAGTACATAGTATATGAGTGAGTTGCACTGAAAAACTTAGAATTTACTGAAAAACCCGCTTTAGACGAAATGCAGAGTGTAGTACATTGTATATGAGTGAGTTGCACTGAAAAACTTAGAATTTACTGAAAAACCCGCATTAGACGAAATGCACAGTGTAGTACATTGTATATGAGTGAGTTGCACTGAAAAACTTAGAATTTACTGAAAAACCCGCATTAGACAAAATGAACAGTGTAGTACATTGTATATGAGTGAGTTGCACTGAAAAACTTAGAATTTACTGAAAAACCCGCATCAGACGAAATGCACAGTGTAGTACATTGTATATGAGTGAGTTGCACTGAAAAAATTAGAATTTACTGAAAATCCCGCATTAGATGAAATGCACAGTGTAGTACATAGTATATGAGTGAGTTGCACTGAAAAACTTAGAATTTACTGAAAAACCCGCATTAGACGAAATGCACAGTGTAGTACATAGTATATGAGAGAGTTGCACTGAAAAACTTAGAATTTACTGAAAAACCCGCATTAGACGAAATGCACGGTTTAGTACATTGTATATGAGTGAGTTGCACTGAAAAACTTAGAATTTACTGAAAAACCCGCATTAGACGAAATGCACGGTGTAGTACATTGTATATGAGTGAGTTGCACTGAAAAATTTAGAATTTACTGAAAAACCCGCATTAGACGAAATGCACGGTGTAGTACATTGTATATGAGTGAGTTGCACTGAAAAACTTAGAATTTACGGAAAAACCCGCATTAGACGAAATGCACAGTGTAGTACATTGTATATGAGTGAGTTGCACTGAAAAACTTAGAATTTACTGAAAAACCCGCATTAGACGAAATGCACAGTGTAGTACATAGTATATGAGTGAGTTGCACTGAAAAAATTAGAATTTACTGAAAAACCCGCATTAGACGAAATGTACAGTGTAGTACATAGTATATGAGTGAGTTGCACTGAAAAACTTAGAATTTACTGAAAAACCCGCATTAGACGAAATGCACAGTG
>NW_028227367.1:223760-277117 GCF_978045245.1 Mus caroli | reverse complement strand
CGTCTAATGCGGGTTTTTCAGTAAATTCTAAGTTTTTCAGTGCAACTCACTCATATACTATGTACTACACTGTGCATTTCGTCTAATGCGGGTTTTTCAGTAAATTCTAAATTTTTCAGTGCAACTCACTCATATACTATGTACTACACTGTACATTTCGTCTAATGCGGGTTTTTCAGTAAATTCTAAGTTTTTCAGTGCAACTCACTCATATACAATGTACTACACTGTTCATTTCGTCTAATGCGGGTTTTTTCAGTAAATTCTATGTTTTTCAGTGCAATTCACTCATATACTATGTACTGCGCTGTGCATTTCGTCTAATGCGGGTTTTTCAGTAAATTCTACGTTTTTCAGTGCAACTCACTCATATACAATGTACTACACTGTGCATTTCGTCTAATGCGGGTTTTTCAGTAAATTCTAAGTTTTTCAGTGCAACTCACTCATATACAATGTACTACACTGTGCATTTCGTCTAATGCGGGTTTTTCAGTAAATTCTAATTTTTTCAGTGCAACTCACTCATATACAATGTACTACACTGTTCATTTAGTCTAATGCGGGCTTTTCAGTAAATTCTAAGTTTTTCAGTGCAACTCACTCATATACAATGTACTACACTGTGCATTTCGTCTAATGCGGGTATTTCAGTAAATTCTAAGTTTTTCAGTGCAACTCACTCATATACAATGTACTACACTCTGCATTTCGTCTAATGCGGGTTTTTCAGTAAATTCTAAATTTTTCAGTGCAACTCACTCATATACAATGTACTACACTGTGCATTTCGTCTAATGCGGGTTTTTCAGTAAATTCTAAGTTTTTCAGTGCAACTCACTCATATACTATGTACTACACTGTGTATTTCGTCTAATGCGGGTTTTTCAGTAAATTCTAAGTTTTTCAGTGCAACTCACTCATATACTATGTACTACACTGTGTATTTCGTCTAATGCGGGTTTTTCAGTAAATTCTAAGTTTTTCAGTGCAACTCACTCATATACTATGTACTACACTGTGCATTTCGTCTAATGCGGGTTTTTCAGTAAATTCTAATTTTTTCAGTGCAACTCACTCATATACAATGTACTACACTGTGCATTTCGTCTGATGCGGGTTTTTCAGTAAATTCTAAGTTTTTCAGTGCAACTCACTCATATACAATGTACTACACTGTGCATTTCGTCTAATGCGGGTTTTTCAGTAAATTCTAAGTTTTTCAGTGCAACTCACTCATATAAAATGTACTACACTGTGCATTTCGTCTAATGCGGGTTTTTCAGTAAATTCTAAGTTTTTCAGTGCAACTCACTCATATACAATGTACAACACTGTGCATTTCGTCTAATGCGGGTTTTTCAGTAAATTCTAAGTTTTTCAGTGCAACTCACTCATATACAATGTACTACACTGTGCATTTCGTCTAATGCGGGTTTTTCAGTAAATTCTAAGTTTTTCAGTGCAACTCACTCATATACAATGTACTACACTGTACATTTCGTCTAATGCGGGTTTTTCAGTAAATTCTAAGTTTTTCAGTGCAACTCACTCATATACAATGTACTACACTCTGCATTTCGTCTAATGCGGGTTTTTCAGTAAATTCTAAGTTTTTCAGTGCAACTCACTCATATACAATGTACTACACTGTGCATTTCTTCTAATGCGGGTTTTTCAGTAAATTCTAAGTTTTTCAGTGCAACTCACTCATATACAATGTACTAAACTGTGCATTTCGTCTAATGCGGGTTTTTCAGTAAATTCTAAGTTTTTCAGTGCAACTCACTCATATACAATGTACTACACTGTGCATTTCGTCTAATGCGGGTTTTTCAGTAAATTCTACGTTTTTCAGTGCAACTCACTCATATACAATGTACTACACTGTGCATTTCGTCTAATGCGGGTTTTTCAGTAAATTCTAAGTTTTTCAGTGCAACTCACTCATATACAATGTACTACACTGTGCATTTCGTCTAATGCGGGTTTTTCAGTAAATTCTAAGTTTTTCTGTGCAACTCACTCATATACAATGTACTACACTGTGCATTTCGTCTAATGCGGGTTTTTCAGTAAATTCTAAGTTTTTCAGTGCAACTCACTCATATACTATGTACTACACTGTGCATTTCGTCTAATGAGGGTTTTTCAGTAAATTCTAAGTTTTTCAGTGCAACTCCACTCATATACTATGTACTACACTGTACATTTCGTCTAATGCGGGTTTTTCAGTAAATTCTAAGTTTTTCAGTGCAACTCACTCATATACAATGTACTACACTGTACATTTCGTCTAATGCGGGTTTTTCAGTAAATTCTAAGTTTTTCAGTGCAACTCACTCATATACAATGTACTACACTGTGCATTTCTTCTAATGCGAGTTTTTCAGTAAATTCTAAGTTTTTCAGTGCAACTCACTCATATACAATGTACTAAACTGTGCATTTCATCTAATGCGGGTTTTTCAGTAAATTCTAAGTTTTTCAGTGCAACTCACTCATATACAATGTACTACACTGTGCATTTCTTCTAATGCGAGTTTTTCAGTAAATTCTAAGTTTTTCAGTGCAACTCACTCATATACAATGTACTAAACTGTGCATTTCATCTAATGCGGGTTTTTCAGTAAATTCTAAGTTTTTCAGTGCAACTCACTCATATACAATGTACTACACTGTGCATTTCGTCTAATGCGGGTTTTTCAGTAAATTCTAAGTTTTTCAGTGCAACTCACTCATATACAATGTACTACACTGTGCATTTCGTCTAATGCGGGTTTTTCAGTAAATTCTAAATTTTTCAGTGCAACTCACTCATATACAATGTACTACACTGTGCATTTCGTCTAATGCGGGTTTTTCAGTAATTTCTAAGTTTTTCAGTGCAACTCACTCATATACAATGTACTACACTGTTCATTTCGTCTAATGCGGGTTTTTCAGTAAATTCTAAGTTTTTCAGTGCAACTCACTCATATACTATGTACTACACTGTGCATTTCGTCTAATGCGGGTTTTTCAGTAAATTCTAATTTTTTCAGTGCAACTCACTCATATACAATGTACTACACTGTGCATTTCGTCTGATGCGGGTTTTTCAGTAAATTCTAAGTTTTTCAGTGCAAGTCACTCATATACAATGTACTACACTGGGCATTTCGTCTAATGCGGGTTTTTCAGTAAATTCTAAGTTTTTCAGTGCAAGTCACTCATATACAATGTACTACACTGGGCATTTCGTCTAATGCGGGTTTTTCAGTAAATTCTAAGTTTTTCAGTGCAACTCACTCATATACAATGTACTACACTGTGCATTTCGTCTAATGCGGGTTTTTCAGTAAATTCTAAGTTTTTCAGTGCAACTCACTCATATACAATGTACTACACTGTGCAATTCGTCTAATGCGGGTTTTTCAGTAAATTCTAAGTTTTTCAGTGCAACTCACTCATATACAATGTACTACACTGTGCATTTCGTCTAATGCGGGTTTTTCAGTAAATTCTAAGTTTTTCAGTGCAACTCACTCATATACAATGTACTACACTGTGCATTTCGTCTAATGCGGGTTTTTCAGTAAATTCTAAGTTTTTCAGTGCAACTCACTCATATACAATGTACTACACTGTGCATTTCGTCTAATGCGGGTTTTTCAGTAAATTCTAAGTTTTTCAGTGCAACTCACTCATATACAATGTACTACACTGTGCATTTCGTCTAATGCGGGTTTTTCAGTAAATTCTAAGTTTTTCAGTGCAACTCACTCATATACAATGTACTACACTGTGCATTTCGTCTAATGCGGGTTTTTCAGTAAATTCTAAGTTTTTCAGTGCAACTCACTCATATACAATGTACTACACTGTGCATTTCATCTAATGCGGGTTTTTCAGTAAATTCTAAATTTATCAGTGCAACTCACTCATATACAATGTACTACACTGTGCATTTTGTCTAATGCGGGTTTTTCAGATAATTCTAAGTTTTTCAATACAACTCACTCATATACAATGTACTACACTGTGCATTTCGTCTAAAGCGGGTTTTTCAGTAAATTCTACGTTTTTCAGTGCAACTCACTCATATACAATGTACTACACTGTTCATTTCGTCTAATGCGGGTTTTTCAGTAAATTCTAAGTTTTTCAGTGCAACTCACTCATATACCATGTACTACACTGTGCATTTCGTCTAATGCGGGTTTTTCAGTAAATTCTAAGTTTTTCAGTGCAACTCACTCATATACTATGTACTACACTGTGCATTTGGTCTAATGCGGGTTTTTCAGTAAATTATAAGTTTTTCAGTGCAACTCACTCATATACTATGTACTACACTGTACATTTCGTCTATGCGGGTTTTTCAGTAAATTCTAAGTTTTTCAGTGCAACTCACTCATATACAATGTACTACACTGTGCATTTCGTCTAATGCGGGTTTTTCAGTAAATTCTAAGTTTTTCAGTGCAACTCACTCATATACAATGTACTACACTGTGCATTTCGTCTAATGCGGGTTTTTCAGTAAATTCTAAGTTTTTCAGTGCAACTCACTCATATACAATGTACTACACTGTGTATTTCGTCTAATGCGGGTTTTTCAGTAAATTCTAAGTTTTTCAGTGCAACTCACTCATATACAATATACTACACAGTGCATTTCGTCTGATGCGGATTTTTCAGTAAATTCTAATTTTTTCAGTGCAACTCACACATATACAATGTACTACACTGTGCATTTCGTCTAATGCGGGTTTTTCAGTAAATTCTAAGTATTTCAGTGCAACTCACTCATATACAATGTACTACACTGTGCATTTCGTCTAATGCGGGTTTTTCAGTAAATTCTAAGTATTTCAGTGCAACTCACTCATATACAATGTACTACACTGTGCAATTCGTCTAATGCGGGTTTTTCAGTAAATTCTAAATTTTTCAGTGCAACTCACCCATATACAATGTACTACACTGTGCATTTCGTCTAATGCGGGTTTTTCAGTAAATTCTAAGTTTTTCAGTGCAACTCACTCATATACTATGTACTACACTCTGTATTTCGTCTAATGCGGGTTTTTCAGTAAATTCTAAGTTTTTCAGTGCAACTCACTCATATACTATGTACTACACTGTGCATTTCGTCTAATGCGGGTTTTTCAGTAAATTCTAATTTTTTCAGTGCAACTCACTCATATACAATGTACTACACTGTGCATTTCGTCTAATGCGGGTTTTTCAGTAAATTCTAAGTTTTTCAGTGCAACTCACTCATATACAATGTACTACACTGTGCATTTCGTCTAATGCGGGTTTTTCAGTAAATTCTAAGTTTTTCAGTGCAACTCACTCATATACAATGTACTACACTGTGCATTTCATCTAATGCGGGTTTTTCAGTAAATTCTAAATTTATCAGTGCAACTCACTCATATACAATGTACTACACTGTGCATTTTGTCTAATGCGGGTTTTTCAGATAATTCTAAGTTTTTCAATACAACTCACTCATATACAATGTACTACACTGTGCATTTCGTCTAAAGCGGGTTTTTCAGTAAATTCTACGTTTTTCAGTGCAACTCACTCATATACAATGTACTACACTGTTCATTTCGTCTAATGCGGGTTTTTCAGTAAATTCTAAGTTTTTCAGTGCAACTCACTCATATACCATGTACTACACTGTGCATTTCGTCTAATGCGGGTTTTTCAGTAAATTCTAAGTTTTTCAGTGCAACTCACTCATATACTATGTACTACACTGTGCATTTGGTCTAATGCGGGTTTTTCAGTAAATTATAAGTTTTTCAGTGCAACTCACTCATATACTATGTACTACACTGTACATTTCGTCTATGCGGGTTTTTCAGTAAATTCTAAGTTTTTCAGTGCAACTCACTCATATACAATGTACTACACTGTGCATTTCGTCTAATGCGGGTTTTTCAGTAAATTCTAAGTTTTTCAGTGCAACTCACTCATATACAATGTACTACACTGTGCATTTCGTCTAATGCGGGTTTTTCAGTAAATTCTAAGTTTTTCAGTGCAACTCACTCATATACAATGTACTACACTGTGTATTTCGTCTAATGCGGGTTTTTCAGTAAATTCTAAGTTTTTCAGTGCAACTCACTCTTATACAATATACTACACAGTGCATTTCGTCTGATGCGGATTTTTCAGTAAATTCTAATTTTTTCAGTGCAACTCACACATATACAATGTACTACACTGTGCATTTCGTCTAATGCGGGTTTTTCAGTAAATTCTAAGTATTTCAGTGCAACTCACTCATATACAATGTACTACACTGTGCATTTCGTCTAATGCGGGTTTTTCAGTAAATTCTAAGTATTTCAGTGCAACTCACTCATATACAATGTACTACACTGTGCATTTCGTCTAATGCGGGTTTTTCAGTAAATTCTAAATTTTTCAGTGCAACTCACCCATATACAATGTACTACACTGTGCATTTCGTCTAATGCGGGTTTTTCAGTAAATTCTAAGTTTTTCAGTGCAACTCACTCATATACTATGTACTACACTCTGTATTTCGTCTAATGCGGGTTTTTCAGTAAATTCTAAGTTTTTCAGTGCAACTCACTCATATACTATGTACTACACTGTGCATTTCGTCTAATGCGGGTTTTTCAGTAAATTCTAATTTTTTCAGTGCAACTCACTCATATACAATGTACTACACTGTGCATTTCGTCTGATGCGGGTTTTTCAGTAAATTCTAATTTTTTCAGTGCAACTCACTCATATACAATGTACTACACTGTGCATTTCGTCTAATGCGGGTTTTTCAGTAAATTCTAAGTTTTTCAGTGCAACTCACTCATATACAATGTACTACACTGTGCATTTCGTCTAATGCGGGTTTTTCAGTAAATTCTAAGTTTTTCAGTGCAACTCACTCATATACAATATACTACACTGTGCATTTCGTCTAATGCGGGTTTTTCAGTAAATTCTACGTTTTTCAGTGCAACTCACTCATATACAATGTACTACACTGTTCATTTCGTCTAATGCGGGTTTTTCAGTAAATTCTACGTTTTTCAGTGCAACTCACTCATATACAATGTACTACACTGTGCATTTCGTCTAATGCGGGTTTTTCAGTAAATTCTAAGTTTTTCAGTGCAACTCACTCATATACTATGTACTACACTGTGCATTTCGTCTAATGCGGGTTTTTCAGTAAATTCTAAGTTTTTCAGTGCAACTCATTCATATACTATGTACTACACTGTACATTTCGTCTAATGCGGGTTTTTCAGTAAATTCTAAGTTTTTCAGTGCAACTCACTCATATACAATATACTACACTGTACATTTCGTCTAATGCGGGTTTTTCAGTAAATTCTAAGTTTTTCAGTGCAACTCACTCATATACAATGTACTACACTGTGCATTTCTTCTAATGCGGGTTTTTCGTAAATTCTAAGTTTTTCAGTGCAACTCACTCATATACAATGTACTAAACTGTGCATTTCATCTAATGCGGGTTTTTCAGTAAATTCTAAGTTTTTCAGTGCAACTCACTCATATACAATGTACTACACTGTGCATTTCGTCTAATGCGGGTTTTTCAGTAAATTCTAAGTTTTTCAGTGCAACTCACTCATATACAATGTACTACACTGTGCATTTCGTCTAATGCGGGTTTTTCAGTAAATTCTAAGTTTTTCAGTGCAACTCACTCATATACAATGTACTACACTGTGCATTTCGTCTAATGCGGGTTTTTCAGTAAATTCTAAATTTTTCAGTGCAACTCACTCATATACAATGTACTACACTGTGCAGTTCGTCTAATGCGGGTTTTTCAGTAATTTCTAAGTTTTTCAGTGCAACTCAATCATATACAATGTACTAAACTGTTCATTTCGTCTAATGCGGGTTTTTCAGTAAATTCTAAGTTTTTCAGTGCAACTCACTCATATACTATGTACTACACTGTTCATTTCGTCTAATGCGGGTTTTTCAGTAAATTCTAATTTTTTCAGTGCAACTCACTCATATACAATGTACTACACTGTGCATTTCGTCTGATGCGGGTTTTTCAGTAAATTCTAATTTTTTCAGTGCAAGTCACTCATATACAATGTACTACACTGTGCATTTCGTCTGATGCGGGTTTTTCAGTAAATTCTAAGTTTTTCAGTGCAACTCACTCATATACAATATACTACACTGTGCATTTCGTCTAATGCGGGTTTTTCAGTAAATTCTACGTTTTTCAGTGCAACTCACTCATATACAATGTACTACACTGTGCATTTCGTCTGATGCGGGTTTTTCAGTAAATTCTAATTTTTTCAGTGCAACTCACTCATATACAATGTACTACACTGTGCATTTCGTCTAATGCGGGTTTTTCAGTAAATTCTAAGTTTTTCAGTGCAACTCACTCATATACAATGTACTACACTGTGCATTTCGTCTAATGCGGGTTTTTCAGTAAATTCTAAGTTTTTCAGTGCAACTCACTCATATACAATATACTACACTGTGCATTTCGTCTAATGCGGGTTTTTCAGTAAATTCTACGTTTTTCAGTGCAACTCACTCATATACAATGTACTACACTGTTCATTTCGTCTAATGCGGGTTTTTCAGTAAATTCTACGTTTTTCAGTGCAACTCACTCATATACAATGTACTACACTGTGCATTTCGTCTAATGCGGGTTTTTCAGTAAATTCTAAGTTTTTCAGTGCAACTCACTCATATACTATGTACTACACTGTGCATTTCGTCTAATGCGGGTTTTTCAGTAAATTCTAAGTTTTTCAGTGCAACTCATTCATATACTATGTACTACACTGTACATTTCGTCTAATGCGGGTTTTTCAGTAAATTCTAAGTTTTTCAGTGCAACTCACTCATATACAATATACTACACTGTACATTTCGTCTAATGCGGGTTTTTCAGTAAATTCTAAGTTTTTCAGTGCAACTCACTCATATACAATGTACTACACTGTGCATTTCTTCTAATGCGGGTTTTTCAGTAAATTCTAAGTTTTTCAGTGCAACTCACTCATATACAATGTACTAAACTGTGCATTTCATCTAATGCGGATTTTTCAGTAAATTCTAAGTTTTTCAGTGCAACTCACTCATATACAATGTACTACACTGTGCATTTCGTCTAATGCGGGTTTTTCAGTAAATTCTAAGTTTTTCAGTGCAACTCACTCATATACAATGTACTACACTGTGCATTTCGTCTAATGCGGGTTTTTCAGTAAATTCTAAGTTTTTCAGTGCAACTCACTCATATACAATGTACTACACTGTGCATTTCGTCTAATGCGGGTTTTTCAGTAAATTCTAAATTTTTCAGTGCAACTCACTCATATACAATGTACTACACTGTGCAGTTCGTCTAATGCGGGTTTTTCAGTAATTTCTAAGTTTTTCAGTGCAACTCACTCATATACAATGTACTACACTGTTCATTTCGTCTAATGCGGGTTTTTCAGTAAATTCTAAGTTTTTCAGTGCAACTCACTCATATACTATGTACTACACTGTTCATTTCGTCTAATGCGGGTTTTTCAGTAAATTCTAATTTTTTCAGTGCAACTCACTCATATACAATGTACTACACTGTGCATTTCGTCTGATGCGGGTTTTTCAGTAAATTCTAATTTTTTCAGTGCAAGTCACTCATATACAATGTACTACACTGTGCATTTCGTCTGATGCGGGTTTTTCAGTAAATTCTAAGTTTTTCAGTGCAAGTCACTCATATACAATGTACTACACTGTGCATTTCGTCTAATGCGGGTTTTTCAGTAAATTCTAAGTTTTTCAGTGCAACTCACTCATATACAATGTACTACACTGTGCATTTCGTCTAATGCGGGTTTTTCAGTAAATTCTAAGTTTTTCAGTGCAACTCACTCATATACAATGTACTACACTGTGCAATTCGTCTAATGCGGGTTTTTCAGTAAATTCTAAGTTTTTCAGTGCAACTCACTCATATACAATGTACTACACTGTGCATTTCGTCTAATGCGGGTTTTTCAGTAAATTCTAAGTTTTTCAGTGCAACTCACTCATATACAATGTACTACACTGTGCATTTCCTCTAATGCGGGTTTTTCAGTAAATTCTAAGTTTTTCAGTGCAACTCACTCATATACAATGTACTACACTGTGCATTTCGTCTAATGCGGGTTTTTCAGTAAATTCTAAGTTTTTCAGTGCAACTCACTCATATACAATGTACTACACTGTTCATTTCGTCTAATGCGGGTTTTTCAGTAAATTCTAAGTTTTTCAGTGCAACTCACTCATATACAATGTACTACACTGTGCATTTCGTCTGATGCGGGTTTTTCAGTAAATTCTAATTTTTTCAGTGCAAGTCACTCATATACAATGTACTACACTGTGCATTTCGTCTGATGCGGGTTTTTCAGTAAATTCTAAGTTTTTCAGTGCAACTCACTCATATACAATATACTACACTGTGCATTTCGTCTAATGCGGGTTTTTCAGTAAATTCTACGTTTTTCAGTGCAACTCACTCATATACAATGTACTACACTGTGCATTTCGTCTGATGCGGGTTTTTCAGTAAATTCTAATTTTTTCAGTGCAACTCACTCATATACAATGTACTACACTGTGCATTTCGTCTAATGCGGGTTTTTCAGTAAATTCTAAGTTTTTCAGTGCAACTCACTCATATACAATGTACTACACTGTGCATTTCGTCTAATGCGGGTTTTTCAGTAAATTCTAAGTTTTTCAGTGCAACTCACTCATATACAATATACTACACTGTGCATTTCGTCTAATGCGGGTTTTTCAGTAAATTCTACGTTTTTCAGTGCAACTCACTCATATACAATGTACTACACTGTGCATTTCGTCTAATGCGGGTTTTTCAGTAAATTCTAAGTTTTTCAGTGCAACTCACTCATATACAATGTACTACACTGTGCATTTCGTCTAATGCGGGTTTTTCAGTAAATTCTAAGTTTTTCAGTGCAACTCACTCATATACAATGTACTACACTGTGCATTTCGTCTAATGCGGGTTTTTCAGTAAATTCTAAGTTTTTCAGTGCAACTCACTCATATACAATGTACTACACTGTGCATTTCGTCTAATGCGGGTTTTTCAGTAAATTCTAAATTTTTCAGTGCAACTCACTCATATACAATGTACTACACTGTGCAGTTCGTCTAATGCGGGTTTTTCAGTAATTTCTAAGTTTTTCAGTGCAACTCACTCATATACAATGTACTACACTGTTCATTTCGTCTAATGCGGGTTTTTCAGTAAATTCTAAGTTTTTCAGTGCAACTCACTCATATACTATGTACTACACTGTTCATTTCGTCTAATGCGGGTTTTTCAGTAAATTCTAATTTTTTCAGTGCAACTCACTCATATACAATGTACTACACTGTGCATTTCGTCTGATGCGGGTTTTTCAGTAAATTCTAATTTTTTCAGTGCAAGTCACTCATATACAATGTACTACACTGTGCATTTCGTCTGATGCGGGTTTTTCAGTAAATTCTAAGTTTTTCAGTGCAAGTCACTCATATACAATGTACTACACTGTGCATTTCGTCTAATGCGGGTTTTTCAGTAAATTCTAAGTTTTTCAGTGCAACTCACTCATATACAATGTACTACACTGTGCATTTCGTCTAATGCGGGTTTTTCAGTAAATTCTAAGTTTTTCAGTGCAACTCACTCATATACAATGTACTACACTGTGCAATTCGTCTAATGCGGGTTTTTCAGTAAATTCTAAGTTTTTCAGTGCAACTCACTCATATACAATGTACTACACTGTGCATTTCGTCTAATGCGGGTTTTTCAGTAAATTCTAAGTTTTTCAGTGCAACTCACTCATATACAATGTACTACACTGTGCATTTCCTCTAATGCGGGTTTTTCAGTAAATTCTAAGTTTTTCAGTGCAACTCACTCATATACAATGTACTACACTGTGCATTTCGTCTAATGCGGGTTTTTCAGTAAATTCTAAGTTTTTCAGTGCAACTCACTCATATACAATGTACTACACTGTTCATTTCGTCTAATGCGGGTTTTTCAGTAAATTCTAAGTTTTTCAGTGCAACTCACTCATATACAATGTACTACACTGTGCATTTCGTCTGATGCGGGTTTTTCAGTAAATTCTAATTTTTTCAGTGCAAGTCACTCATATACAATGTACTACACTGTGCATTTCGTCTGATGCGGGTTTTTCAGTAAATTCTAAGTTTTTCAGTGCAACTCACTCATATACAATATACTACACTGTGCATTTCGTCTAATGCGGGTTTTTCAGTAAATTCTACGTTTTTCAGTGCAACTCACTCATATACAATGTACTACACTGTGCATTTCGTCTGATGCGGGTTTTTCAGTAAATTCTAATTTTTTCAGTGCAACTCACTCATATACAATGTACTACACTGTGCATTTCGTCTAATGCGGGTTTTTCAGTAAATTCTAAGTTTTTCAGTGCAACTCACTCATATACAATGTACTACACTGTGCATTTCGTCTAATGCGGGTTTTTCAGTAAATTCTAAGTTTTTCAGTGCAACTCACTCATATACAATATACTACACTGTGCATTTCGTCTAATGCGGGTTTTTCAGTAAATTCTACGTTTTTCAGTGCAACTCACTCATATACAATGTACTACACTGTTCATTTCGTCTAATGCGGGTTTTTCAGTAAATTCTACGTTTTTCAGTGCAACTCACTCATATACAATGTACTACACTGTGCATTTCGTCTAATGCGGGTTTTTCAGTAAATTCTAAGTTTTTCAGTGCAACTCACTCATATACTATGTACTACACTGTGCATTTCGTCTAATGCGGGTTTTTCAGTAAATTCTAAGTTTTTCAGTGCAACTCATTCATATACTATGTACTACACTGTACATTTCGTCTAATGCGGGTTTTTCAGTAAATTCTAAGTTTTTCAGTGCAACTCACTCATATACAATATACTACACTGTACATTTCGTCTAATGCGGGTTTTTCAGTAAATTCTAAGTTTTTCAGTGCAACTCACTCATATACAATGTACTACACTGTGCATTTCTTCTAATGCGGGTTTTTCAGTAAATTCTAAGTTTTTCAGTGCAACTCACTCATATACAATGTACTAAACTGTGCATTTCATCTAATGCGGGTTTTTCAGTAAATTCTAAGTTTTTCAGTGCAACTCACTCATATACAATGTACTACACTGTGCATTTCGTCTAATGCGGGTTTTTCAGTAAATTCTAAGTTTTTCAGTGCAACTCACTCATATACAATGTACTACACTGTGCATTTCGTCTAATGCGGGTTTTTCAGTAAATTCTAAGTTTTTCAGTGCAACTCACTCATATACAATGTACTACACTGTGCATTTCGTCTAATGCGGGTTTTTCAGTAAATTCTAAGTTTTTCAGTGCAACTCACTCATATACAATGTACTACACTGTTCATTTCGTCTAATGCGGGTTTTTCAGTAAATTCTAAGTTTTTCAGTGCAACTCACTCATATACAATGTACTACACTGTGCATTTCGTCTGATGCGGGTTTTTCAGTAAATTCTAATTTTTTCAGTGCAAGTCACTCATATACAATGTACTACACTGTGCATTTCGTCTGATGCGGGTTTTTCAGTAAATTCTAAGTTTTTCAGTGCAACTCACTCATATACAATATACTACACTGTGCATTTCGTCTAATGCGGGTTTTTCAGTAAATTCTACGTTTTTCAGTGCAACTCACTCATATACAATGTACTACACTGTGCATTTCGTCTGATGCGGGTTTTTCAGTAAATTCTAATTTTTTCAGTGCAACTCACTCATATACAATGTACTACACTGTGCATTTCGTCTAATGCGGGTTTTTCAGTAAATTCTAAGTTTTTCAGTGCAACTCACTCATATACAATGTACTACACTGTGCATTTCGTCTAATGCGGGTTTTTCAGTAAATTCTAAGTTTTTCAGTGCAACTCACTCATATACAATATACTACACTGTGCATTTCGTCTAATGCGGGTTTTTCAGTAAATTCTACGTTTTTCAGTGCAACTCACTCATATACAATGTACTACACTGTTCATTTCGTCTAATGCGGGTTTTTCAGTAAATTCTACGTTTTTCAGTGCAACTCACTCATATACAATGTACTACACTGTGCATTTCGTCTAATGCGGGTTTTTCAGTAAATTCTAAGTTTTTCAGTGCAACTCACTCATATACTATGTACTACACTGTGCATTTCGTCTAATGCGGGTTTTTCAGTAAATTCTAAGTTTTTCAGTGCAACTCATTCATATACTATGTACTACACTGTACATTTCGTCTAATGCGGGTTTTTCAGTAAATTCTAAGTTTTTCAGTGCAACTCACTCATATACAATATACTACACTGTACATTTCGTCTAATGCGGGTTTTTCAGTAAATTCTAAGTTTTTCAGTGCAACTCACTCATATACAATGTACTACACTGTGCATTTCTTCTAATGCGGGTTTTTCAGTAAATTCTAAGTTTTTCAGTGCAACTCACTCATATACAATGTACTAAACTGTGCATTTCATCTAATGCGGGTTTTTCAGTAAATTCTAAGTTTTTTCAGTGCAACTCACTCATATACAATGTACTACACTGTGCATTTCGTCTAATGCGGGTTTTTCAGTAAATTCTAAGTTTTTCAGTGCAACTCACTCATATACAATGTACTACACTGTGCATTTCGTCTAATGCGGGTTTTTCAGTAAATTCTAAGTTTTTCAGTGCAACTCACTCATATACAATGTACTACACTGTGCATTTCGTCTAATGCGGGTTTTTCAGTAAATTCTAAATTTTTCAGTGCAACTCACTCATATACAATGTACTACACTGTGCAGTTCGTCTAATGCGGGTTTTTCAGTAATTTCTAAGTTTTTCAGTGCAACTCACTCATATACAATGTACTACACTGTTCATTTCGTCTAATGCGGGTTTTTCAGTAAATTCTAAGTTTTTCAGTGCAACTCACTCATATACTATGTACTACACTGTTCATTTCGTCTAATGCGGGTTTTTCAGTAAATTCTAATTTTTTCAGTGCAACTCACTCATATACAATGTACTACACTGTGCATTTCGTCTGATGCGGGTTTTTCAGTAAATTCTAATTTTTTCAGTGCAAGTCACTCATATACAATGTACTACACTGTGCATTTCGTCTGATGCGGGTTTTTCAGTAAATTCTAAGTTTTTCAGTGCAAGTCACTCATATACAATGTACTACACTGTGCATTTCGTCTAATGCGGGTTTTTCAGTAAATTCTAAGTTTTTCAGTGCAACTCACTCATATACAATGTACTACACTGTGCATTTCGTCTAATGCGGGTTTTTCAGTAAATTCTAAGTTTTTCAGTGCAACTCACTCATATACAATGTACTACACTGTGCAATTCGTCTAATGCGGGTTTTTCAGTAAATTCTAAGTTTTTCAGTGCAACTCACTCATATACAATGTACTACACTGTGCATTTCGTCTAATGCGGGTTTTTCAGTAAATTCTAAGTTTTTCAGTGCAACTCACTCATATACAATGTACTACACTGTGCATTTCCTCTAATGCGCGTTTTTCAGTAAATTCTAAGTTTTTCAGTGCAACTCACTCATATACAATGTACTACACTGTGCATTTCGTCTAATGCGGGTTTTTCAGTAAATTCTAAGTTTTTCAGTGCAACTCACTCATATACAATGTACTACACTGTTCATTTCGTCTAATGCGGGTTTTTCAGTAAATTCTAAGTTTTTCAGTGCAACTCACTCATATACAATGTACTACACTGTGCATTTCGTCTAATGCGGGTTTTTCAGTAAATTCTAAGTTTTTCAGTGCAACTCACTCATATACAATGTACTACACTGTGCATTTCGTCTAATGCGGGTTTTTTCAGTAAATTCTAAGTTTTTCAGTGCAACTCACTCATATACAATGTACTACACTGTTCATTTCGTCTAATGCGGGTTTTTCAGTAAATTCTAAGTTTTTCAGTGCAACTTACTCATATACTATGTACTACACTGTGCATTTCGTCTAATGCGGGTTTTTCAGTAAATTCTAAGTTTTTCAGTGCAACTCACTCATATACTATGTAATACACTGTGCATTTTGTCTAATGCGGGTTTTTCAGTAAATTCTAAGTTTTTCAGTGCAACTCACTCATATACAATGTACTACACTGTGCATTTCGTCTAATGCGGGTTTTTCAGTAAATTCTAAGTTTTTCAGTGCAACTCACTCATATACAATGTACTACACTGTGCATTTCGTCTAATGCGGGTATTTCAGTAAATTCTAAGTTTTTCAGTGCAACTCACTCATATACAATGTACTACACTGTGCATTTCGTCTAATGCGGGTTTTTCAGTAAATTCTAAGTTTTTCAGTGCAACTCACTCATATACAATGTACTACACTGTGCATTTCGTCTAATGCGGGTTTTTCAGTAAATTCTAAGTTTTTCAGTGCAACTCACTCATATACAATGTACTACACTGTGCATTTCGTCTAATGCGGGTTTTTCAGTAAATTCTAAGTTTTTCAGTGCAACTCACTCATATACAATGTACTACACTGTGCATTTCGTCTAATGCGGGTTTTTCAGTAAATTCTAAGTTTTTCAGTGCAACTCACTCATATACAATGTACTACACTGTGTATTTCGTCTAATGCGGGTTTTTCAGTAAATTCTAAGTTTTTCAGTGCAACTCACTCATATACAATGTACTACACTGTGCATTTCGTCTAATGCGGGTTTTTCAGTAAATTCTAAGTTTTTCAGTGCAACTCCCTCATATACAATGTACTACACAGTGCATTTCGTCTGATGCTGGTTTTTCAGTAAATTCTAAGTTTTTCAGTGCAACTCACACATATACAATGTACTACACTGTGCATTTCGTCTAATGCGGGTTTTTCAGTAAATTCTAAGTATTTCAGTGCAACTCACTCATATACAATGTACTACACTGTGCATTTCGTCTAATGCGGGTTTTTCAGTAAATTCTAAGTTTTTCAGTGCAACTCACTCATATACAATGTACTACACTGTGCATTTCGTCTAATGCGGGTTTTTCAGTAAATTCTAAATTTTTCAGTGCAACTCACCCATATACAATGTACTACACTGTGCATTTCGTCTAATGCGGGTTTTTCAGTAAATTCTAAGTTTTTCAGTGCAACTCACTCATATACTATGTACTACACTGTGTATTTCGTCTAATGCGGGTTTTTCAGTAAATTCTAAGTTTTTCAGTGCAACTCACTCATATACTATGTACTACACTGTGCATTTCGTCTAATGCGGGTTTTTCAGTAAATTCTAAGTTTTTCAGTGCAACTTACTCATATACTATGTACTACACTGTGCATTTCGTCTAATGCGGGTTTTTCAGTAAATTCTAAGTTTTTCAGTGCAACTCACTCATATACTATGTAATACACTGTGCATTTTGTCTAATGCGGGTTTTTCAGTAAATTCTAAGTTTTTCAGTGCAACTCACTCATATACAATGTACTACACTGTGCATTTCGTCTAATGCGGGTTTTTCAGTAAATTCTAAGTTTTTCAGTGCAACTCACTCATATACAATGTACTACACTGTGCATTTCGTCTAATGCGGGTATTTCAGTAAATTCTAAGTTTTTCAGTGCAACTCACTCATATACAATGTACTACACTGTGCATTTCGTCTAATGCGGGTTTTTCAGTAAATTCTAAGTTTTTCAGTGCAACTCACTCATATACAATGTACTACACTGTGCATTTCGTCTAATGCGGGTTTTTCAGTAAATTCTAAGTTTTTCAGTGCAACTCACTCATATACAATGTACTACACTGTGCATTTCGTCTAATGCGGGTTTTTCAGTAAATTCTAAGTTTTTCAGTGCAACTCACTCATATACAATGTACTACACTGTGCATTTCGTCTAATGCGGGTTTTTCAGTAAATTCTAAGTTTTTCAGTGCAACTCACTCATATACAATGTACTACACTGTGTATTTCGTCTAATGCGGGTTTTTCAGTAAATTCTAAGTTTTTCAGTGCAACTCACTCATATACAATGTACTACACTGTGCATTTCGTCTAATGCGGGTTTTTCAGTAAATTCTAAGTTTTTCAGTGCAACTCCCTCATATACAATGTACTACACAGTGCATTTCGTCTGATGCTGGTTTTTCAGTAAATTCTAAGTTTTTCAGTGCAACTCACACATATACAATGTACTACACTGTGCATTTCGTCTAATGCGGGTTTTTCAGTAAATTCTAAGTATTTCAGTGCAACTCACTCATATACAATGTACTACACTGTGCATTTCGTCTAATGCGGGTTTTTCAGTAAATTCTAAGTTTTTCAGTGCAACTCACTCATATACAATGTACTACACTGTGCATTTCGTCTAATGCGGGTTTTTCAGTAAATTCTAAATTTTTCAGTGCAACTCACCCATATACAATGTACTACACTGTGCATTTCGTCTAATGCGGGTTTTTCAGTAAATTCTAAGTTTTTCAGTGCAACTCACTCATATACTATGTACTACACTGTGTATTTCGTCTAATGCGGGTTTTTCAGTAAATTCTAAGTTTTTCAGTGCAACTCACTCATATACTATGTACTACACTGTGCATTTCGTCTAATGCGGGTTTTTCAGTAAATTCTAAGTTTTTCAGTGCAACTCACTCATATACAATGTACTACACTGTGCATTTCGTCTGATGCGGTTTTTTCAGTAAATTCTACGTTTTTCAGTGCAACTCACTCATATACAATGTACTACACTGTGCATTTCATCTAATGCGGGTTTTTCAGTAAATTCTAAGTTTTTCAGTGCAACTCACTCATATACAATGTACTACACTGTGCATTTCGTCTAATGCGGGTTTTTCAGTAAATTCTAAGTTTTTCAGTGCAATTCACTCATATACTATGTACTACACTGTGCATTTCGTCTAATGCGGGTTTTTCAGTAAATTCTAAGTTTTTCAGTGCAACTCACTCATATACAATGTACTACACTGTGCATTTCGTCTAATGCGGGTTTTTCAGTAAATTCTAAATTTTTCAGTGCAACTCACTCATATACAATGTACTACACTGTGCATTTCGTCTAATGCGGGTTTTTCAGTAAATTCTAAGTTTTTCAGTGCAACTCACTCATATACAATGTACTACACTGTGCATTTCGTCTAATGCGGGTTTTTCAGTAAATTCTAAGTTTTTCAGTGCAACTCACTCATATACAATGTACTACACTGTGCATTTCGTCTAATGCGGGTTTTTCAGTAAATTCTAAGTTTTTCAGTGCAACTCACTCATATACAATGTACTACACTGTGCATTTCGTCTAATGCGGGTTTTTCAGTAAATTCTAAATTTTTCAGTGCAACTCACTCATATACAATGTACTACACTGTGCAGTTCGTCTAATGCGGGTTTTTCAGTAATTTTCTAAGTTTTTCAGTGCAACTCACTCATATACAATGTACTACACTGTTCATTTCGTCTAATGCGGGTTTTTCAGTAAATTCTAAGTTTTTCAGTGCAACTCACTCATATACTATGTACTACACTGTTCATTTCGTCTAATGCGGGTTTTTCAAAAATTCTAATTTTTTCAGTGCAACTCACTCATATACAATGTACTACACTGTGCATTTCGTCTGATGCGGGTTTTTCAGTAAATTCTAATTTTTTCAGTGCAAGTCACTCATATACAATGTACTACACTGTGCATTTCGTCTGATGCGGGTTTTTCAGTAAATTCTAAGTTTTTCAGTGCAACTCACTCATATACAATGTACTACACTGTGCATTTCGTCTAATGCGGGTTTTTCAGTAAATTCTAAGTTTTTCAGTGCAACTCACTCATATACAATGTACTACACTGTGCATTTCGTCTAATGCGGGTTTTTCAGTAAATTCTAAGTTTTTCAGTGCAACTCACTCATATACAATGTACTACACTGTGCAATTCGTCTAATGCGGGTTTTTCAGTAAATTCTAAGTTTTTCAGTGCAACTCACTCATATACAATGTACTACACTGTGCATTTCGTCTAATGCGGGTTTTTCAGTAAATTCTAAGTTTTTCAGTGCAACTCACTCATATACAATGTACTACACTGTGCATTTCCTCTAATGCGGGTTTTTCAGTAAATTCTAAGTTTTTCAGTGCAACTCACTCATATACAATGTACTACACTGTGCATTTCGTCTAATGCGGGTTTTTCAGTAAATTCTAAGTTTTTCAGTGCAACCCACTCATATACAATGTACTACACTGTTCATTTCGTCCAATGCGGGTTTTTCAGTAAATTCTAAGTTTTTCAGTGCAACTCACTCATATACAATGTACTACACTGTGCATTTCGTCTAATGCGGGTTTTTCAGTAAATTCTAAGTTTTTCAGTGCAACTCACTCATATACAATGTACTACACTGTGCATTTCGTCTAATGCGGGTTTTTCAGTAAATTCTAAGTTTTTCAGTGCAACTCACTCATATACTATGTACTACACTGTGCATTTCGTCTAATGCGGGTTTTTCAGTAAATTCTAAGTTTTTCAGTGCAACTCACTCATATACTATGTAATACACTGTGCATTTTGTCTAATGCGGGGTTTTTCAGTAAATTCTAAGTTTTTCAGTGCAACTCACTCATATACAATGTACTACACTGTGCATTTCGTCTAATGCGGGTTTTTCAGTAAATTCTAAGTTTTTCAGTGCAACTCACTCATATACAATGTACTACACTGTGCATTTCGTCTAATGCGGGTATTTCAGTAAATTCTAAGTTTTTCAGTGCAACTCACTCATATACAATGTACTACACTGTGCATTTCGTCTAATGCGGGTTTTTCAGTAAATTCTAAGTTTTTCAGTGCAACTCACTCATATACAATGTACTACACTGTGCATTTCGTCTAATGCGGGTTTTTCAGTAAATTCTAAGTTTTTCAGTGCAACTCACTCATATACAATGTACTACACTGTGCATTTCGTCTAATGCGGGTTTTTCAGTAAATTCTAAGTTTTTCAGTGCAACTCACTCATATACAATGTACTACACTGTGCATTTCGTCTAATGCGGGTTTTTCAGTAAATTCTAAGTTTTTCAGTGCAACTCACTCATATACAATGTACTACACTGTGAATTTCATCTAATGCGGGTTTTTCAGTAAATTCTAAGTTTATCAGTGCAACTCACTCATATACAATGTACTACACTGTGCATTTCGTCTAATGCGGGTTTTTCAGTAAATTCTAAGTTTTTCAATACAACTCACTCATATACAATGTACTACACTGTGCATTTCGTCTAAAGCGGGTTTTTCAGTAAATTCTACGTTTTTCAGTGCAACTCACTCATATACAATGTACTACACTGTTCATTTCGTCTAATGCGGGTTTTTCAGTAAATTCTAAGTTTTTCAGTGCAACTCACTCATATACTATGTACTACACTGTGCATTTGGTCTAATGCGGGTTTTTCAGTAAATTATAAGTTTTTCAGTGCAACTCACTCATATACTATGTACTACACTGTACATTTCTTCTATGCGGGTTTTTCAGTAAATTCTAAGTTTTTCAGTGCAACTCACTCATATACAATGTACTACACTGTGCATTTCGTCTAATGCGGGTTTTTCAGTAAATTCTAAGTTTTTCAGTGCAACTCACTCATATACAATGTACTACACTGTGTATTTCGTCTAATGCGGGTTTTTCAGTAAATTCTAAGTTTTTCAGTGCAACTCACTCATATACAATGTACTACACTGTGCATTTCGTCTAATGCGGGTTTTTCAGTAAATTCTAAATTTTTCAGTGCAACTCACCCATATACAATGTACTACACTGTGCATTTCGTCTAATGCGGGTTTTTCAGTAAATTCTAAGTTTTTCAGTGCAACTCACTCATATACTATGTACTACACTGTGTATTTCGTCTAATGCGGGTTTTTCAGTAAATTCTAAGTTTTTCAGTGCAACTCACTCATATACTATGTACTACAATGTGCATTTCGTCTAATGCGGGTTTTTCAGTAAATTCTAATTTTTTCAGTGCAACTCACTCATATACAATGTACTACACTGTGCATTTCGTCTGATGCGGTTTTTTCAGTAAATTCTAAGTTTTTCAGTGCAACTCACTCATATACAATGTACTACACTGTGCATTTCATCTAATGCGGGTTTTTCAGTAAATTCTAAGTTTTTCAGTGCAACTCACTCATATACAATGTACTACACTGTGCATTTCGTCTAATGCGGGTTTTTCAGTAAATTCTAAGTTTTTCAGTGCAATTCACTCATATACTATGTACTACACTGTGCATTTCGTCTAATGCGGGTTTTTCAGTAAATTCTAAGTTTTTCAGTGCAACTCACTCATATACAATGTACTACACTGTGCATTTCGTCTAATGCGGGTTTTTCAGTAAATTCTAAATTTTTCAGTGCAACTCACTCATATACTATGTACTACACTGTACATTTCTTCTAATGCGGGTTTTTCAGTAAATTCTAAGTTTTTCAGTGCAACTCACTCATATACAATGTACTACACTGTGCATTTCGTCTAATGCGGGTTTTTCAGTAAATTCTAAGTTTTTCAGTGCAACTCACTCATATACAATGTACTACACTGTGCATTTCGTCTAATGCGGGTTTTTCAGTAAATTCTAAGTTTTTCAATAAAACTCACTCATATACAATGTACTACACTGTGCATTTCGACTAAAGCGGGTTTTTCAGTAAATTCTAAGTTTTTCAGTGCAACTCACTCATATACAATGTACTACACTGTGCATTTCGTCTAATGCGGGTTTTTCAGTAAATTCTAAGTTTTTCAGTGCAACTCACTCATATACTATGTACTACACTGTGCATTTCGTCTAATGCGGGTTTTTCAGTAAATTCTAAGTTTTTCAGTGCAACTCACTCATATACTATGTAATACACTGTGCATTTTGTCTAATGCGGGTTTTTCAGTAAATTCTAAGTTTTTCAGTGCAACTCACTCATATACAATGTACTACACTGTGCATTTCGTCTAATGCGGGTTTTTCAGTAAATTCTAAGTTTTTCAGTGCAACTCACTCATATACAATGTACTACACTGTGCATTTCGTCTAATGCGGGTATTTCAGTAAATTCTAAGTTTTTCAGTGCAACTCACTCATATACAATGTACTACACTGTGCATTTCGTCTAATGCGGGTTTTTCAGTAAATTCTAAGTTTTTCAGTGCAACTCACTCATATACAATGTACTACACTGTGCATTTCGTCTAATGCGGGTTTTTCAGTAAATTCTAAGTTTTTCAGTGCAACTCACTCATATACAATGTACTACACTGTGCATTTCGTCTAATGCGGGTTTTTCAGTAAATTCTAAGTTTTTCAGTGCAACTCACTCATATACAATGTACTACACTGTGCATTTCGTCTAATGCGGGTTTTTCAGTAAATTCTAAGTTTTTCAGTGCAACTCACTCATATACAATGTACTACACTGTGAATTTCATCTAATGCGGGTTTTTCAGTAAATTCTAAGTTTATCAGTGCAACTCACTCATATACAATGTACTACACTGTGCATTTCGTCTAATGCGGGTTTTTCAGTAAATTCTAAGTTTTTCAATACAACTCACTCATATACAATGTACTACACTGTGCATTTCGTCTAAAGCGGGTTTTTCAGTAAATTCTACGTTTTTCAGTGCAACTCACTCATATACAATGTACTACACTGTTCATTTCGTCTAATGCGGGTTTTTCAGTAAATTCTAAGTTTTTCAGTGCAACTCACTCATATACTATGTACTACACTGTGCATTTGGTCTAATGCGGGTTTTTCAGTAAATTATAAGTTTTTCAGTGCAACTCACTCATATACTATGTACTACACTGTACATTTCTTCTATGCGGGTTTTTCAGTAAATTCTAAGTTTTTCAGTGCAACTCACTCATATACAATGTACTACACTGTGCATTTCGTCTAATGCGGGTTTTTCAGTAAATTCTAAGTTTTTCAGTGCAACTCACTCATATACAATGTACTACACTGTGTATTTCGTCTAATGCGGGTTTTTCAGTAAATTCTAAGTTTTTCAGTGCAACTCACTCATATACAATGTACTACACTGTGCATTTCGTCTAATGCGGGTTTTTCAGTAAATTCTAAATTTTTCAGTGCAACTCACCCATATACAATGTACTACACTGTGCATTTCGTCTAATGCGGGTTTTTCAGTAAATTCTAAGTTTTTCAGTGCAACTCACTCATATACTATGTACTACACTGTGTATTTCGTCTAATGCGGGTTTTTCAGTAAATTCTAAGTTTTTCAGTGCAACTCACTCATATACTATGTACTACAATGTGCATTTCGTCTAATGCGGGTTTTTCAGTAAATTCTAATTTTTTCAGTGCAACTCACTCATATACAATGTACTACACTGTGCATTTCGTCTGATGCGGTTTTTTCAGTAAATTCTAAGTTTTTCAGTGCAACTCACTCATATACAATGTACTACACTGTGCATTTCATCTAATGCGGGTTTTTCAGTAAATTCTAAGTTTTTCAGTGCAACTCACTCATATACAATGTACTACACTGTGCATTTCGTCTAATGCGGGTTTTTCAGTAAATTCTAAGTTTTTCAGTGCAATTCACTCATATACTATGTACTACACTGTGCATTTCGTCTAATGCGGGTTTTTCAGTAAATTCTAAGTTTTTCAGTGCAACTCACTCATATACAATGTACTACACTGTGCATTTCGTCTAATGCGGGTTTTTCAGTAAATTCTAAATTTTTCAGTGCAACTCACTCATATACTATGTACTACACTGTACATTTCTTCTAATGCGGGTTTTTCAGTAAATTCTAAGTTTTTCAGTGCAACTCACTCATATACAATGTACTACACTGTGCATTTCGTCTAATGCGGGTTTTTCAGTAAATTCTAAGTTTTTCAGTGCAACTCACTCATATACAATGTACTACACTGTGCATTTCGTCTAATGCGGGTTTTTCAGTAAATTCTAAGTTTTTCAATAAAACTCACTCATATACAATGTACTACACTGTGCATTTCGACTAAAGCGGGTTTTTCAGTAAATTCTACGTTTTTCAGTGCAACTCACTCATATACAATGTACTACACTGTTCATTTCGTCTAATGCGGGTTTTTCAGTAAATTCTAAGTTTTTCAGTGCAACTCACTCATATACAATGTACTACACTGTGCATTTCGTCTAATGCGGGTTTTTCAGTAAATTCTAAGTTTTTCAGTGCAACTCACTCATATACAATGTACTACACTGTGCATTTCGTCTAATGCGGGTTTTTCAGTAAATTCTAAGTTTTTCAGTGCAACTCACTCATATACATGTACTAGACTGTGCATTTCGTCTAATGCGGGTTTTTCAGTAAATTCTAAGTTTTTCAGTGCAACTCACTCATATACAATGTACTACACTGTGCATTTCGTCTAAAGCGGGTTTTTCAGTAAATTCTACGTTTTTCAGTGCAACTCACTCATATACAATGTACTACACTGTGCATTTCGTCTAATGCGGGTTTTTCAGTAAATTCTAAGTTTTTCAGTGCAACTCACTCATATACAATGTACTACACTGTGCATTTCGTCTAATGCGGGTTTTTCAGTAAATTCTAAGTTTTTCAGTGCAACTCACTCATATACTATGTACTACACTGTGCATTTCGTCTAATGCGGGTTTTTCAGTAAATTCTAAGTTTTTCAGTGCAACTCACTCATATACAATGTACTACACTGTGCATTTCGTTTGATGCGGGTTTTTCAGTAAATTCTAAGTTTTTCAGTGCAACTCACTCATATACAATGTACTACACTGTGCATTTCGTCTAATGCGGGTTTTTCAGTAAATTCTAAGTTTTTCAGTGCAACTCACTCATATACAATGTACTACACTGTGCATTTCGTCTAATGCGGGTTTTTCAGTAAATTCTAAGTTTTTCAGTGCAATTCACTCATATACTATGTACTACACTGTGCATTTCGTCTAATGCGGGTTTTTCAGTAAATTCTAAGTTTTTCAGTGCAACTCACTCATATACATGTACTACACTGTGCATTTCGTCTAATGCGGGTTTTTCAGTAAATTCTAAGTTTTTCAGTGCAACTCACTCATATACAATGTACTACACTGTGCATTTCGTCTAATGCGGGTTTTTCAGTAAATTCTAAGTTTTTCAGTGCAAGTCACTCATATACAATGTACTACACTGTGCATTTCGTCTAATGCGGGTTTTTCAGTAAATTCTAAGTTTTTCAGTGCAACTCACTCATATACAAGGTACTACACTGTGCATTTCGTCTAATGCGGGTTTTTCAGTAAATTCTAAGTTTTTCAGTGCAACTCACTCATATACAATGTACTACACTGTGCATTTCGTCTAATGCGGGTTTTTCAGTAAATTCTAAGTTTTTCAGTGCAACTCACTCATATACTATGTACTACACTGTGCATTTCGTCTAATGCGGGTTTTTCAGTAAATTCTAAGTTTTTCAGTGCAACTCACTCATATACAATGTACTACACTGTGCATTTCGTTTGATGCGGGTTTTTCAGTAAATTCTAAGTTTTTCAGTGCAACTCACTCATATACAATGTACTACACTGTGCATTTCGTCTAATGCGGGTTTTTCAGTAAATTCTAAGTTTTTCAGTGCAATTCACTCATATACTATGTACTACACTGTGCATTTCGTCTAATGCGGGTTTTTCAGTAAATTCTAAGTTTTTCAGTGCAACTCACTCATATACATGTACTACACTGTGCATTTCGTCTAATGCGGGTTTTTCAGTAAATTCTAAGTTTTTCAGTGCAACTCACTCATATACAATGTACTACACTGTGCATTTCGTCTAATGCGGGTTTTTCAGTAAATTCTAAGTTTTTCAGTGCAAGTCACTCATATACAATGTACTACACTGTGCATTTCGTCTAATGCGGGTTTTTCAGTAAATTCTAAGTTTTTCAGTGCAACTCACTCATATACAAGGTACTACACTGTGCATTTCGTCTAATGCGGGTTTTTCAGTAAATTCTAAGTTTTTCAGTGCAACTCACTCATATACAATGTACTACACTGTGCATTTCGTCTAATGCGGGTTTTTCAGTAAATTCTAAGTTTTTCAGTGCAACTCACTCATATACTATGTACTACACTGTGCATTTCGTCTAATGCGGGTTTTTCAGTAAATTCTAAGTTTTTCAGTGCAACTCACTCATATACAATGTACTACACTGTGCATTTCGTTTGATGCGGGTTTTTCAGTAAATTCTAAGTTTTTCAGTGCAACTCACTCATATACAATGTACTACACTGTGCATTTCGTCTAATGCGGGTTTTTCAGTAAATTCTAAGTTTTTCAGTGCAACTCACTCATATACAATGTACTACACTGTGCATTTCGTCTAATGCGGGTTTTTCAGTAAATTCTAAGTTTTTCAGTGCAATTCACTCATATACTATGTACTACACTGTGCATTTCGTCTAATGCGGGTTTTTCAGTAAATTCTAAGTTTTTCAGTGCAACTCACTCATATACATGTACTACACTGTGCATTTCGTCTAATGCGGGTTTTTCAGTAAATTCTAAGTTTTTCAGTGCAACTCACTCATATACAATGTACTACACTGTGCATTTCGTCTAATGCGGGTTTTTCAGTAAATTCTAAGTTTTTCAGTGCAACTCACTCATATACAATGTACTACACTGTGCATTTCGTCTAATGCGGGTTTTTCAGTAAATTCTAAGTTTTTCAGTGCAACTCACTCATATACAATGTACTACACTGTGCATTTCGTCTAATGCGGGTTTTTCAGTAAATTCTAAGTTTTTCAGTGCAACTCACTCATATACAATGTACTACACTGTGCATTTCGTCTAATGCGGGTTTTTCAGTAAATTCTAAGTTTTTCAGTGCAACTCACACATATACAATGTACTACACTGTGCATTTCGTCTAATGCGGGTTTTTCAGTAAATTCTAAGTTTTTCAGTGCAACTCACTCATATACAAGGTACTACACTGTGCATTTCGTCTAATGCGGGTTTTTCAGTAAATTCTAAGTTTTTCAATACAACTCACTCATATACAATGTACTACACTGTGCATTTCGTCTAATGCGGGTTTTTCAGTAAATTCTAAGTTTTTCAGTGCAACTCACTCATATACTATGTACTACACTGTGCATTTCGTCTAATGCGGGTTTTTCAGTAAATTCTAAGTTTTTCAGTGCAACTCACTCATATACAATGTACTACACTGTGCATTTCGTTTGATGCGGGTTTTTCAGTAAATTCTAAGTTTTTCAGTGCAACTCACTCATATACAATGTACTACACTGTGCATTTCGTCTAATGCGGGTTTTTCAGTAAATTCTAAGTTTTTCAGTGCAACTCACTCATATACAATGTACTACACTGTGCATTTCGTCTAATGCGGGTTTTTCAGTAAATTCTAAGTTTTTCAGTGCAATTCACTCATATACTATGTACTACACTGTGCATTTCGTCTAATGCGGGTTTTTCAGTAAATTCTAAGTTTTTCAGTGCAACTCACTCATATACATGTACTACACTGTGCATTTCGTCTAATGCGGGTTTTTCAGTAAATTCTAAGTTTTTCAGTGCAACTCACTCATATACAATGTACTACACTGTGCATTTCGTCTAATGCGGGTTTTTCAGTAAATTCTAAGTTTTTCAGTGCAACTCACTCATATACAATGTACTACACTGTGCATTTCGTCTAATGCGGGTTTTTCAGTAAATTCTAAGTTTTTCAGTGCAACTCACTCATATACAATGTACTACACTGTGCATTTCGTCTAATGCGGGTTTTTCAGTAAATTCTAAGTTTTTCAGTGCAACTCACTCATATACAATGTACTACACTGTGCATTTCGTCTAATGCGGGTTTTTCAGTAAATTCTAAGTTTTTCAGTGCAACTCACACATATACAATGTACTACACTGTGCATTTCGTCTAATGCGGGTTTTTCAGTAAATTCTAAGTTTTTCAGTGCAACTCACTCATATACAAGGTACTACACTGTGCATTTCGTCTAATGCGGGTTTTTCAGTAAATTCTAAGTTTTTCAATACAACTCACTCATATACAAGGTACTACACTGTGCATTTCGTCTAAATCGGGTTTTTCAGTAAATTCTACGTTTTTCAGTGCAACTCACTCATATACAATGTACTACACTGTTCATTTCGTCTAATGCTGGTTTTTCAGGAAATTCTAAGTTTTTCAGTGCAACTCACTCATATACAATGTACTACACTGTGCATTTCGTCTAAAGTGGGTTTTTCAGTAAATTCTACTTTTTTCAGTGCAACTCACTCATATACAATGTACTACACTGTGCATTTCGTCTAATGCGGGTTTTTCAGTAAATTCTACGTTTTTCAGTGCAATCACTCATATACAATGTACTACACTGTGCATTTCGTCTAATGCGGGTTTTTCAGTAAATTCTAAGTTTTTCAGTGCAACTCACTCATATACATGTACTACACTGTGCATTTCGTCTAATGCGGGTTTTTCAGTAAATTCTAAGTTTTTCAGTGCAACTCACTCATATACAATGTACTACACTGTGCATTTCGTCTAATGCGGGTTTTTCAGTAAATTCTAAGTTTTTCAGTGCAACTCACTCATATACAATGTACTACACTGTGCATTTCGTCTAATGCGGGTTTTTCAGTAAATTCTAAGTTTTTCAGTGCAACTCACTCATATACAATGTACTACACTGTGCATTTCGTGCACAGCAACTATATGGTGGCCCATCTCCAGTTCCAGGGGATCAGACAGAGAGACAGACAGACAGAGATAAGGAAGGCAGGCGTGCCTGGTCTTTCTTTCTTTATTATACTGTTGAAAAAATGTTTATTTATTTATTTATTTATTTTTATTTATGTATTTATTAGATATAAGTACACTGTAGCTGTCTTCAGACACTCTAGAAGAGGGTCTCATCTTCTGGAGAATCTAAATCCCTCTTATGGTCTTCATATGATGTACATAAACACAGCCTCACATATACTTCTAAAAATTTAAAGATGGGTGGGCCCACTGAAAGGGCTCAACAATTAACAGCATTGTCTCTTCTTCCAGAGAACGTGGGATCAACTACCAGCAACTATATGGTGGCCCATCTCAAGTTCCAGGGGATAAGACAGACAGACAGACAGACAGAGATAAGGATGGCAGGCCTGCCTGATTTTTCTTTCTTTCTTATCCTTATAAAAAAATGTTTATTTATTTGTTTATTTGTTTATTTATTTATTTATTTATTTATCAGATATAAGTACACTGTAGCTGTCTTCAGACTCTCCAGAAGAGGGTGTCAGATTCTGGAGAATCTATATCCCTCTTATGGTCTGCATATGATGTACATGAACACAGCCTCACATATACTTCTAAAAATTTAAAGATGGGTGGGGCCACTGAAAGGGCTCAAAAATTAACAGCATTGTCTCCTCTTCCAGAGAACCTGGGATCAACTACCAGCAACTATATGGTGGCCCATCTCGAGTCCAAGGGGATCAGACAGACTGTAGACAGACAGAAAGACAGACAGAGATAAGGATGGCAGGCCTGCCTGGTCTTTCTTTCTTTCTTATCCTGTTTAAAAAATGTTTATTTATTTATTTATTTATTTATTTATTTATTTATTTATTTAATATAAGTACACTGTAGCTGTCTTCAGACACTCCAGAAGAGGGTGTCAGATTCTGGAGAATCTAAATCACATTTATGGTCTGCATAAGATGTACATAAACACAGCCTCACATATACTTCTAAATATTTAAAGATGGGTGGCGCCACTGAAAGGGCTCAACAATTAACAGCATTGTATCCTCTTCCAGAGAACCTGGGATCAACTACCAGCAACACTATGGTGGCCCATCTACAGTTCCAGGGTATCAGACAGACAGATAGACAGACAGACAGAGATAAGGGTGGCAGGCCTGCCCGGTCTTTCTTACTTTCTTATCCTTTTAAAAAAATGTTTATTTATTTATTTATTTATTTATTTATTTATTTATTCATTTATTTATTTATTTATGTATTTATTAGATATAAGTAAACTGTAGCTGTCTTCAGACACTCCAGAAGAGGGTGTCAGATTCTGGAGAATCTAAATCCCTCTTATGGTCTGCATATGATGTACATAAACACAGCCTCACATATACTTCTAAAATTTTAAAGATGGGTGGAGCCACAGAAAGGGCTCAACAATTAACAGCATTGTCTCCTCTTCCAGAGAACCTTGGATAAACTACCAGCAACTATATGGTGGCCCATCTCCAGTTCTAGGGTATCACACAGACAGACAGACAGACAGAGATAAGGGTGGCAGGCTTGCCTGGTCTTTCTTTCTGTCTTATCCTTTTTAAAAAATGTTTATTTATTTATTTATTTATTTATTTATTTATTTATTTATTAGATATAAGTACACTGTAGCTGTCTTCAGAAAATACAGAAGAGGGTGTCAGATTCTGGATAATCTAAATCCCTCTTATGGTCTGCATATGATGTACATAAACACAGCCTCACATACACTTCTAAAAATTTAAAGATGGGTGGGGCCACTGAAAGGGCTCAACAATTAACAGCATTGTCTCCTCTTCCAGAGAACCTGGGATCAACTACCAGCAACTATATGGTGGCCTATCTCCAGTTCCAAAGGATCATATAGATAGACAGACAGACAGACGGAGATAAGGATGGCAGGACTTCCTGGTGTTTCTTTCTTTCTTATCCTTTTTAAAAAATGTTTATTTATTTATTTATTCATGTATTTATTATATTTACGTACACTGTAGCTGTCTTCAGACACTCCAGAAGAGGGTGTCAGTTTCTGGAGAATCTAAATCACTCTTATGATCTGAATATGATGTACATAAACACAGCCTCAGATATACTTATAAAAATTTAATGAAGGGTGGGGCCACTGAAAGGGCTCAATAATTTACAGCATTGTCTCCTCTTCCAGAGAACCTTGGATAAACTACCAGCAACTATATGGTGGCCCATATCCAGTACCAGAGGATCAGACAGACAGACAGGCAGACAGACAGAGATAAGGATGGCAGGCCTGCCAGGTCTTTCTTTCTTTCTTGTCCTTTTTAAAAAATGTTTATTTATTTATGTATTTATTATATATAAGTACTCTGTAGCTATCTACAGACACTCCAGAAGAGGGTGTCAGATTCTGAAGAATCTAAAACCATCTTATGGTCTGCATATGATGTACATAAACACAGCCTCAGATATACTTCTAAAAATTTAAAGATGGGTGGGGCCACTGAAAGGGCTCAACAATTAACAGCATTGTCTCTTCTTCCAGAGAACCTGGGATCAACTACCAGCAACTATATGGTGACCTATCTTCAGTTCCAAAGGATCATACAGAGAGACAGACAGACAGACAGAAAAGAGGATGGCAGGCCTGCCTGGTCTTTCTTTCTTTCTTATCCATTTGAAAAAATGTTTACTTATTAATTAATTAATTAATTAATTAATTTATTTATTAGATATAAGTAAACTGTAGCTGTCTTCAGATACTCCAGAAAAGGGTGTGAGATTCTGGAGAATCTAAATACCTCTTATGGTCTGCATATGATGTACATAAACACAGACTCAAGTATACTTCTAAAAATTTAAAGATGGGTGGGGCCAAAGAATGGGCTCAACAATTAACAGTGTTGTCTCCTCTTGCAGAGAACCTGGGATCAACTACCAGCAACTATATGGTGGCCCATATGCAGTTCCAGGGATCAGACAGACAGACAGACAGACAGAGATAAGGATGGCAGGCCTGCCTGGTCTTTCTTTCTTACTTATCCTGTTTAAAAAATGTTTATTTATTTGTTTATTTGTTTATTTATTTATTTATTTATTTATTTATTTATCAGATATAAGTACACTGTAGCTGTCTTCAGACTCTCCAGAAGAGGGTGTCAGATTCTGGAGAATCTATATCCCTCTTATGGTCTGCATATGATGTTTATGAACACAGCCTCACATATACTTCTAAAAATTTAAAGATGGGTGGGGCCACTGAGAGGGCTCAACAATTAACAGCATTGTCTCCTCTTCCAGAGAACATTGGATAAACTACCAGCAACTATATGGTGGCCCATCTCCAGTTCCAGGGTATCAGACAGACAGACAGAGAGACAGAGATAAGGATGGAGGCCTGCCTGGTCTTTTTTTCTTTCTTATACTTTAAAAAAATGTTTATTTATTTGTTTATTTGTTTATTTATTTATTTATTTATTTATATATTTATCAGATATAAGTACACTGTAGCTGTATTTAGACTCTCCAGAAGAGGGTGTCAGATTCTGGAGAATCTATATCCCTCTTATGGTCTGCATATGATGTACATGAACACAGCCTCACATATACTTCTAAAAATTTAAAGATGGGTGGGGCCACTGAAAGGGCTCAACAATTAACAGCATTGTCTCCTCTTCCAGAGAACCTGGGATCAACTACCAGCAACTATATGGTGGCCTATCTCCAGTTCCAAAGGATCATATAGATAGACAGACAGACAGACAGAGATAAGGATGGCAGGACTTCCTGGTGTTTCTTTCTTTCTTATCCTTTTTAAAAAATGTTTATTTATTTATTTATTCATGTATTTATTATATTTACGTACACTGTAGCTGTCTTCAGACACTCCAGAAGAGGGTGTCAGTTTCTGGAGAATCTAAATCACTCTTATGGTCTGAATATGATGTACATTAACACAGCCTCAGATATACTTATAAAAATTTAATGAAGGGTGGGGCCACTGAAAGGGCTCAATAATTTACAGCATTGTCTCCTCTTCCAGAGAACCTTGGATAAACTACCAGCAACTATATGGTGGCCCATATCCAATACCAGAGGATCAGACAGACAGACAGGCAGACAGACAGAGATAAGGATGGCAGGCCTGCCAGGTCTTTCTTTCTTTCTTGTCCTTTTTAAAAAATGTTTATTTATTTATGTATTTATTATATATAAGTACTCTGTAGCTATCTACAGACACTCCAGAAGAGGGTGTCAGATTCTGGAGAATATAAATCCCTCTTATGGTCTGCATATGATGTACATAAACACAGCCTCAGATATACTTCTAAAAATTTAAAGATGGGTGGGGCCACTGAAAGGGCTCAACAATTAACAGCATTGTCTCCTCTTCCAGAGAACCTGGGATCAACTACCAGCAACTATATGGTGACCTATCTTCAGTTCCAAAGGATCATATAGAGAGACAGACAGACAGACAGACAGAAATGAGGATGGCCGGCCTGCCTGGTCTTTCTTTCTTTCTTATCCATTTGAAAAAATGTTTACTTATTAATTAATTAATTAATTAATTAATTCATTTATTTATTAGATATAAGTACACTGTAGCTGTCTTCAGACACTCCAGAAAAGGGTGTGAGATTCTGGAGAATCTAAATACCTCTTATGGTCTGCATATGATGTACATAAACACAGACTCAAGTATACTTCTAAAAATTTAAAGATGGGTGGGGCCAAAGAATGGGCTCAACAATTAACAGTGTTGTCTCCTCTTGCAGAGAACCTGGGATCAACTACCAGCAACTATATGGTGGCCCATATGCAGTTCCAGGGATCAGACAGACAGACAGACAGACAGAGATAAGGATGGCAGGCCTGCCTGGTCTTTCTTTCTTACTTATCCTGTTTAAAAAATGTTTATTTATTTATTTATTTATTTATGTATTTATTAGATATAAGTACACTGTAGCTGTCTTCAGACACTCCAGAAGAGGGTGTCAGATTCTGGAGAATTTAAATCACTCTTATGGTCTGCATATGATGTACATAAATACAGCCTCACATTTACCTCTAAAAATTTAAAGATGGGTGGGGCCACTGAGAGGGCTCAACAATTAACAGCATTGTCTCCTCTTCCAGAGAACATTGGATAAACTACCAGCAACTATATGGTGGCCCATCTCCAGTTCCAGGGTATCAGACAGACAGACAGAGAGACAGAGATAAGGATGGAGGCCTGCCTGGTCTTTCTTTCTTTCTTATACTTTAAAAAAATGTTTATTTATTTATTTATTTATTTATTTATTTATTTATTTATTAGAAATAAGTACACTGTAGCTGTCTTCAGACACTCTAGAAGAGGGTCTCATCTTCTGGAGAATCTAAATCCCTCTTATGGTCTTCATATGATGTACATAAACACAGCCTCACATATACTTCTAAAAATTTAAAGATGGGTGGGCCCACTGAAAGGGCTCAACAATTAACAGCATTGTCTCTTCTTCCAGAGAACGTGGGATCAACTACCAGCAACTATATGGTGTCCCATCTCAAGTTCCAGGGGATAAGACAGACAGACAGACAGACAGAGATAAGGATGGCAGGCCTGCCTGATTTTTCTTTCTTTCTTATCCTTTTAAAAAAATGTTTATTTATTTGTTTATTTGTTTATTTATTTATTTATTTATTTATCAGATATAAGTACACTGTAGCTGTCTTCAGACTCTCCAGAAGAGGGTGTCGGATTCTGGAGAATCTATATCCCTCTTATGGTCTGCATATGATGTACATGAACACAGCCTCACATATACTTCTAAAAATTTAAAGATGGGTGGGGCCACTGAAAGGGCTCAAAAATTAACAGCATTGTCTCCTCTTCCAGAGAACCTGGGATCAACTACCAGCAACTATATGGTGGCCCATCTCGAGTCCAAGGGGATCAGACAGACTGTAGACAGACAGAAAGACAGACAGAGATAAGGATGGTAGGCCTGCCTGGTCTCTCTTTATTTATTATCCTGTTTAAAAAATGTTTATTTATTTATTTATTTATTTATTTATTTATTTATTTATTTGATATAAGTACACTGTAGCTGTCTTCAGACACTCCAGAAGAGGGTGTCAGATTCTGGAGAATCTAAATCACATTTATGGTCTGCATAAGATGTACATAAACACAGCCTCACATATACTTCTAAATATTTAAAGATGGGTGGCGCCACTGAAAGGGCTCAACAATTAACAGCATTGTATCCTCTTCCAGAGAACCTAGGATCAACTACCAGCAACACTATGGTGGCCCATCTACAGTTCCAGGGTATCAGACAGACAGACAGACAGACAGACAGAGATAAGGGTGGCAGGCTTGCCCGGTCTTTCTTACTTTCTTATCCTTTTTAAAAAATGTTTATTTATTTATTTATTTATTCATTCATTTATTTATTTATTTATTTATTTATTTATTTATTTATTAGATATAAGTAAACTGTAGCTGTCTTCAGACACTCCAGAAGAGGGTGTGAGATTCAGGAGAATCTAAATGCCTCTTATGGTTTGCATATGATGTACAGAAACACAGACTCAAGTATACTTCTAAAAATTTAAAGATGGGTGGGGCCAAAGAATGGGCTCAACAATTAACAGCGTTGTCTCCTCTTCCAGAGAATCTGGGATCAACTACCAGCAACTATATGGTGGCCCATCTGCAGTTCCAGGGATTAGACAGACAGACAGACAGACAGAGATAAGGATGGCAGGCCTGCCTGGTCTTTCTTTCTTACTTATCCTGTTTAAAAAATGTTTATTTATTTATTTATTTATATATTTATGTATTTATTAGATGTAAGTACACTGTAGCTGTCTTCAGACACTCCAGAAGAGGGTGTCAGATTCTGGAGAATTTAAATCACTCTTATGGTCTGCATATGATGTACATAAATACAGCCTCACATTTACCTCTAAATATTTAAAGATGGGTGGGGCCACTGAGAGGGCTCAACAATTAACAGCATTGTCTCCTCTTCCAGAGAACATTGGATAAACTACCAGCAACTATATGGTGGCCCATCTCCAGTTCCAGGGTATCAGACAGACAGACAGAGAGACAGAGATAAGGATGGAGGCCTGCCTGGTCTTTCTTTCTTTCTTATACTTTAAAAAAAATGTTTATTTATTTATTTATTTATTTATTTATTTATTTATTTATTTATTTATGTATTTATTAGAAATAAGTACACTGTAGCTGTCTTCAGACACTCTAGAAGAGGGTCTCATCTTCTGGAGAATCTAAATCCCTCTTATGGTCTTCATATGATGTACATAAACACAGCCTCACATATACTTCTAAAAATTTAAAGATGGGTGGGCCCACTTAAAGGGCTCAACAATTAACAGCATTGTCTCTTCTTCCAGAGAACTTGGGATCAACTACCAGCAACTATATGGTGGCCCATCTCAAGTTCCAGGGAATAAGACAGACAGAGAGACAGACAGAGATAAGGATGGCAAGCCTGCCTGATTTTTCTTTCTTTCTTATCCTTTTAAAAAATGTTTATTTATTTGTTTATTTGTTTATTTATTTATTTATTTATTTATTTATTTATTTATTTATCAGATATAAGTACACTGTAGCTGTCTTCAGACTCTCCAGAAGAGGGTGTCAGATTCTGGAGAATCTATATCCCTCTTATGGTCTGCATATGATGTACATGAACACAGCCTCACATATACTTCTAAAAATTTAAAGATGGGTGGGGCCACTGAAAGGGCTCAAAAATTAACAGCATTGTCTCCTCTTCCAGAGAACCTGGGATCAACTACCAGCAACTATATGGTGGCCCATCTCGAGTCCAAGGGGATCAGACAGACTGTAGACAGACAGAAAGACAGACAGAGATAAGGATGGCAGGCCTGCCTGGTTTTTCTTTCTTTCTTATCCTGTTTAAAAAATGTTTATTTATTTATTTATTTATTTATTTATTTATTTATTTATTTATTTATATATTTGATATAAGTACACTGTAGCTGTCTTCAGACACTCCAGAAGAGGGTGTCAGATTCTGGAGAATCTAAATCACATTTATGGTCTGCATAAGATGTACATAAACACAGCCTCACATATACTTCTAAATATTTAAAGATGGGTGGCGCCACTGAAAGGGCTCAACAATTAACAGCATTGTATCCTCTTCCAGAGAACCTGGGATCAACTACCAGCAACACTATGGTGGCCCATCTACAGTTCCAGGGTATCAGACAGACAGACAGACAGACAGACAGAGATAAGGGTGGCAGGCCTGCCCGGTCTTTCTTACTTTCTTATCCTTTTTAAAAAATGTTTATTTATTTATTTATTTATTCATTCATTTATTTATTTATTTATTTATTTATTTATTTATGTATTTATTAGATATAAGTAAACTGTAGCTGTCTTCAGACACTCCAGAAGAGGGTGTTAGATTCTGGAGAATCTAAATCCCTCTTATGGTCTGCATATGATGTACATAAACACAGCCTCACATATACTTCTAAAATTTTAAAGATGGGTGGGGCCACAGAAAGGGCTCAACAATTAACAGCATTGTCTCCTCTTCCAGAGAACCTTGGATAAACTACCAGCATTATATGGTGGCCCATCTCCAGTTCTAGGGTATCACACAGACAGACAGACAGACAGAGATAAGGGTGGCAGGCTTGCCTGGTCTTTCTTTCTGTCTTATCCTTTTTAAAAAATGTTTATTTATTTATTTATTTATTTATTTATTTATTTATTTATTTATTTATTAGATATAAGTACACTGTAACTGTCTTCAGAAAATACAGAAGAGGGTGTCAGATTCTGGAGAATCTAAATCCCTCTTATGGTCTGCATATGATGTACATAAACACAGCCTCACATACCCTTCTAAAAATTTAAAGATGGGTGGGGCCACTGAAAGGGCTAAACAATTAACAGCATTGTCTCCTCTTCCAGAGAACCTGGGATCAACTACCAGCAACTATATGGTGGCCTATCTCCAGTTCCAAAGGATCATATAGATAGACAGACAGACAGACAGAGATAAGAATGGCAGGACTTCCTGGTGTTTCTTTCTTTCTTATCCTTTTTAAAAAATGTTTATTTATTTATTTATTCATGTATTTATTATATTTACGTACACTGTAGCTGTCTTCAGACACTCCAGAAGAGGGTGTCAGTTTCTGGAGAATCTAAATCACTCTTATGGTCTGAATATGATGTACATAAACACAGCCTCAGATATACTTATAAAAATTTAATGAAGGGTGGGGCCACTGAAAGGGCTCAATAATTTACAGCATTGTCTCCTCTTCCAGAGAACCTTGGATAAACTACCAGCAACTATATGGTGGCCCATATCCAGTACCAGAGGATCAGACAGACAGACAGACAGACAGACAGAGATAAGAATGGCAGGCCTGCCAGGTCTTTCTTTCTTTCTTGTCCTTTTTAAAAAATGTTTATTTATTTATGTATTTATTATATATAAGTACTCTGTAGCTATCTACAGACACTCCAGAAGAGGGTGTCAGATTCTGAAGAATCTAAAACCATCTTATGGTCTGCATATGATGTACATAAACACAGCCTCAGATATACTTCTAAATATTAAAGATGGGTGGGGCCACTGAAAGAGCTCAACAATTAACAGCATTGTCTCCTCTTCCAGAGAACCTGGGATCAACTACCAGCAACTATATAGTGGCCTATCTTCAGTTCCAAAGGATCATATAGAGAGACAGACAGACAGACAGAAATGAGGATGGCAGGCCTGCCTGGTCTTTCTTTCTTTCTTATCCATTTAAAAAAATGTTTACTTATTAATTAATTAATTAATTAATTTATTTATTTATTTATTAGATATAAGTACACTGTAGCTGTCTTCAGACACTCCAGAAGAGGGTGTGAGATTCTGGAGAATCTAAATACCTCTTATGGTCTGCATATGATGTACATAAACACAGACTCAAGTATACTTCTAAAAATTTAAAGATGGGTGGGGCCAAAGAATGGGCTCAACAATTAACAGCTTGTCTCCTCTTCCAGAGAACCTGGGATCAACTACCAGCAACTATATGGTGGCCCATCTGCAGTTCCAGGGATCAGACAGACAGACAGACAGACAGAGATAAGGATGGCAGGCCTGCCTGGTCTTTCTTTCTTACTTATCCTGTTTAAAAAATGTTTATTTATTTATTTATTTATTTATTTATTTATTTATTTATTTATTTATGTATTTATTAGATATAAGTACACTGTAGCTGTCTTCAGACACTCCAGAAGAGGGTGTCAGATTCTGGAGAATTTAAATCACTCTTATGGTCTGCATATGATGTACATAAATACAGCCTCACATTTACCAATAAAAATTTAAAGATGGTTGGGGCCACTGAAAGGGATCAACAATTCACAACATTGTCTCCTCTTCCAGAGAACCTGGGAAAAACTACCAGCAAATATATGGTGGCCCATATCCAGTTCCAGAGGATCAGACAGACAGACAGACAGACAGACAGTGATAAGGATGGCAGGCCTGCCTGATTTTTCTTTCTTTCTTATCCTTTTTAAAAAATGTTTATTTAATTATTAATTTATTTATGTATGTATTTATTAGATATAAGTACACTGTAGCTGTCTTCAGACACTCCAGTAGAGGGTGTCAGATTCTGAAGTATCTAAAACCATCTTCTGGTCTGCATATGATGTACATAAACACAGCCTCAGATATACTTCTAAAATTTAATGAAGGGTGGGGCCACTGAAAGGGCTCAACAATTAACAGCATTATCTCCTCTTCCAGAGAACCTGGGATCAACTACCAGCAACTTTATGGTGGCCCATCTACAGTTCCAGGGGATCAGACAGACAGACAGACAGACAGAGATAAGGATGGCAGGCCTGCCATGTCTTTCTTTCTTACTTATCCTGTTTAAAAAATGTTTATTTATTTATTTATTTATTTATTTATTTATTTATTTATTTACGTATTTATTAGATATAAGTACACTGTAGCTGTCTTCAGACAGTCCAGAAAAGGGTGTCAATTCTGGAGAATCTAAATCCCTCTTATGGTCTGCATATTATGTACATAAACACAGCCTCACATATACTTCTAAACATTTAAAGATGGGTGGGGCCACTGAAAGGGCTCAACAATGAACAGCATTGTCTCCTCTTCCAGAGAACCTGGGAAAAACTAACAGAAAATATATGGTGGCCCTTATCCAGTTCCAAAGGTTCAGACAGAGAGACAGACAGACAGAGATAAGGATGGCAGGCCTGCCTGATTTTTCTTTCTTTCTTATCCTTTATAAAAAATGTTTATTTATTTATTAATTTATTTATTTATGTATTTATTAGATATAAGTACACTGTAGCTGTCTTCAGACACTCCAGTAGACGGTTTCAGATTCTGAAAAATCTAAAACCATCTTCTGGTCTGCATATGATGAACATAAACACAGCCTCAGATATACTTCAAAAAATTTAATGAAGGATGGGGCCACTGAAAGGGCTCAACAATTAACAGCATTATCTCCTCTTCCAGAGAACCTGGGATCAACTACCAGCAACTATATGGTGGCTCATCTCCAGTTCCCAGGGATCAGACAGACAGACAGACACACAGACAGAGATATCGATGGCAGGCCTGCCTGGTCTTTCTTTCTTTCTTATACTTTTTAAAAAATGTTTATTTATTTATTTATTCATGTATTTATTAGATATAAGTACACTGTAGCTGTCTTATACACTCCAGAAGTGGGTGTCTGGTTCTGTAGAATCTAAATCCCTCTTATGGTCTGCATATGATGTACATAAACACAGCCTAACATACAGTTCTAAATATTTAAAAATGGGTGGGGCCATTGAAAGGGCTCAACAATGAACAGCATTGTCTCCTCTTCCAGAGAACCTCGGCTCAACTACCAGCAACTATATGGTGGCCCATCTCCAGTTCCAGGGGATCAGACAGACAGACAGTCAGACAGACAGAGATAAGGATGGCAGGACTGCCTGGTTTTTCTTTCTTTCTTATCCTTTTGAAAAAATGTTTACTTATTTATTTTTTTATGTATTTATTAGATATAAGTAAACTGTAGCTGTCTTCAGACACTCCAGAAGAGGGTGTCAGATTCTGGAGAATCTAAATCCCTCTTATGGCCTGCATATGATGTACATAAACACAGACTCATGTATACTTCTAAAAATTTAAAGATGTGTGGGGCCACTGAGAGGGCTCAACAATTAACAGCATTGTCTCATCTTCCAGAGAACCTGGGATCAACTACCAGCAACTATATGGTGGCTCATCTCCAGTTCCAGTGGATCAGAAAGACAGAGAGACAGACAGACAGAGATAAGGATGGCAGGCCTGCCTGGTCTTTCTTTATTTCTTATCCTTTATAAAAAATGTTTATTTATTTATTTATTTATTTATTTATTTATTTATTTATGTATTTATTAGATATAAGTACACTGTAGCTGTCTTCAGACACTCCAGAAGAGGGTGTCAGATTCTAGAGAATCTAAATCCCTCTTATGGTCTGCATATGATGTACATAAACACAGCCTCACATATACTTCTAAAAATTTAAAGAAAGGTGGGACCACTGAAAGGGCTCAACAATTACCATCACTGTCTCCACTTCCAGAGAACCTGGGATCAACTACCAGCAACTATATGGTGGCCCATCTGCAGTTCCAGGGGATCAGACAGACAGACAGACAGACAGAGATAAGGATGGCAGGCCTGCCAGGTCTTTCTTTCTTACTTATCCTGTTTAAAAAATGTTTATTTATTTATTTTTTTATGTATTTATGTATTTATTAGATATAAGTACACTGTAGCTGTTCAGACACTCCAGAAGAGTGTGTCAGATTCTGGAGAATCTAAATCCCTCTTATGGTCTGCATATGATGTACATAAACACAGCCTCACGTATAATTCTAAAAATTTAAAGATTGGTGGGACCACTGAAAGGGCTTAACAATTAACATCAGTGTCTCCTCTTCCAGAGAATCTGGGATCAACTACCAGCAACTATATGGTGGCCCATATCCAGTACCAAAGGTTCAGACAGACAGACAGACAGACAGAGATACGGATGGCAGGCCTGCCTGATTTTTCTTTCTTTCTTATCCTTTATAAAAAATGTTTATTTATTTATTAATTTATTTATTTATGTATTTATTAGATATAAGTACACTGTAGCTGTCTTCAGACACTCCAGTAGACGGTGTCAGATTCTGAAAAATCTAAAACCATCTTCTGGTCTGCATATGATGTACATAAACACAGCCTCAGATATACTTTAAAAAATTTAATGAAGGGTGTGGCCACTGAAAGGGCTCAACAATTATCAGCATTATCTCCTCTTCCAGAGAACCTGGGATCAACTACCATCAACTATATGGTGGCTCATTTCTAGTTCTCAGGGATCAGACAGACAGACAGACAGACACACAGACAGAGATATGGATGGCAGGCCTGCTTGGTCTTTCTTTCTTTCTTATCCTTTTTAAAAAATGTTTATTTATTTATTTATTTATTTATTTATTTATTTATTTATTTATTAGATATAAGTACACTGTAGCTCTCTTGGACACTCCAGAAGAGGGTGTCAGGTTCTGGAGAATCTAAATCCCTCTTATGGTCTGCATATGATGTACATAAACACAGCCTCACATACAGTTCTAAACATTTAAAGATGGGTGGGGCAATTGAAAGGGCTCAACAATGAACAGCATTGTCTCCTCTTCCAGAGAACCTGGGAAAAACTAACAGCAAATATATGGTGGCCCATATCCAGTTCCAGAGGTTCAGACAGACAGACAGACAGACAGAGATAAGGATGGCAGGCCTGCCTGATTTTTCTTTCTTTCTTATCCTTTATAAAAATGATTATTTATTTATTAATTTATTTATTTATGTATTTATTAGATATAAGTACACTGTAGCTGTCTTCAGACACTCCAGTAGACGGTGTCAGATTCTGAAAAATCTAAAACCATCTTCTGGTCTGCATATGATGAACATAAACACAGCCTCAGATATACTTCAAAAAATTTAATGAAGGGTGGGGCCACTGAAAGGGCTCAACAATTAACAGCATTATCTCCTCTTCCAGAGAACCTGGGATCAACTACCAGCAACTATATGGTGGCTCATTTCCAGTTCCCAGGGATCAGACAGACAGACAGACACACATACAGAGATATGGATGGCAGGCCTGCCTGATCTTTCTTTCTTGCTTATCCTTTTTAAAAAATGTTTATTTTTTATTTATTTATGTATCTATTAGATATAAGTACACTGTAGCTGTCTTTAGACACTCCAGAAGAGGGTGTCAGGTTCTGGAGAATCTAAATCCCTCTTATGGTCTGCATATGATGAACATAAACACAGCCTCACATACAGTTCTAAACATTTAAAGATGGGTGGGGCCATTGAAAGGGCTCAACAATGAACAGCATTGTCTCCTCTTCCAGAGAACCTCGGCTCAACTACCAGCAAATATATGGTGGCCCATCTCCAGTTCCCAGGGATCAGACAGACAGACAGACAGACAGACAGAGATAAGGATGGCAGGCCTGCCTGGTCTTTCTTTCTTTCTTATCCTTTTTAAAAAATGTTTATTTAATTATTTATTTATGTATTTATTACATATAAGTACACTGTAGCTGTCTTGAAACACAGAAAAAGTCTTAAATGAGAATATCACACTCTAGGACTTGGAATATGGTGAGAAACCCTGAAAATGTCGAAAAATGAGAAAATCATGCAGTAGGACCCAGAATATGGAGAGAAACCCTGAAAAAAAAGTCAAAAAATAAGAAAATCACGCAGTAGGACCTGGAAGCTGGTGAGAAACCCTGAAAAAGTCGAAAAATGAGAAAATCAATCTGTAGGATCTGGAATATGGTGAGAAACCCTGAAAAAGTCTTAAAATAGAAAATCACACTGTAGTACTTGGAATATGGTGAAAAATGCTGAAAAAGTCTTAAAATGAGAAAATCACACCTTAGGACCTGGAATATGGTGAGAAACCCTGAAAAGGTCAAAAAATGAGAAAAATCACACTGTAGTACATGGAATATGGGTAGAAACTCTGAAAAAGTCGCAAATTATAAAATAACAGTGTAGGGCCTGGAATATGTTGAGAAAACCTGAAATATTCAAAAAATGAGAAAATGACAATGTAGAACCTGGAATACCGTAAGAAACCCTGAAAAAGTTAAAAAATGAGAAAATCACACTCTAGGACTGGAATATGGTGAGAAACCCTGAAACATTGAAAAATGAGAAAATCATGTAGTAGGACCCAGAATATGGTGAGAAATCCTGAAAAAAGTCGAAAAATGAGAAAATCACGCAGTAGGACCTGGAAGCTGGTGAGAAACCCTGAAAAAGGCGAAAAATGAGAAAATCAAACTGTAGGACCTGGAATATGTTGAGAAACCCTGAAAAATACGAAAAAGGCAAAAATCACACTCTAGGACTTGGAATATGATGAGAAACCGTGAAAAAGTCAAAAAATGAAAAAATCACACTTGTAGGACTTGCAATATGGTGAGAGACCCTGAAAAAGTCGAAAAATTAGAAAATCAAACTGTAGTACCTGGTATATGGTGAGAAACACTAAAAAAGTATTAAAATGAGAAAATCACACAGTAGGACCTGGAATATGGTGAGAAACCCTGAAAAAGTTCAAAAATAAGAAAATAAAACTTGTAGTACATGCAATATGGTGAGAAACACTGAAAAAGTCGAAAAATGAGAATATCACACTCTAGGACTTGGAATATGATGAGAAACCCAGAAAAAGTCTAAAAATGAGAAAATCACACTGTAGGACTTGGAATATGGTGAGAAACCCTGAAAAAGTCGAAAAATGAGAAAATCACACTGTAGTACCTAGAATATGGTGAGAAACACTGAAAAAGTCTAAAAATAAGATAAAACTTGTAGTACCTGAAATATGATGAGAAACCCTGAAAAAGTCAAAAAATTAGAAAATCAAATTGTAGGAACTGGAATATGCTGAGAATCCCTGAAAAATTCGAAAAATGTGAAAATCACACTCTAGGACTTGGAATACGATGAGATACCCTGAAAAAGTCAAAAAATGAGAAAATCACACTGTAGTACCTGGAATATGGTGAGAAACACTGAAAAAGTCTAAAAATAAGATAAAACTTGTAGTACCTGAAATATGGTGAGGAACCCTAAAAAAGTCGAAAAATGAGAAAATCACACTGTAGGACTTCGAATATGATGAGAAACCGTGAAAAAGTAAAAAAATGAGAAAAATACACTGTAGGAGCTGGAATATGGAGAGAAACCCTGAAAAGGTTAAAAAATTAGAATATCACAATTGTAGGACCTCCAATATGGTGAGAAACCCTGAAAAAGTCGAAAAATGAGAAAACCACACTGTAGGACCTGGAATATGGTGAGAAACAGTGAAAAATTCAAAAAATGAGAAAATCACACAGTAGGACCTAAATATGGTGAGAAACCGTGAAACAGTCGAAATATAAGAAAATCAAACTTGAAGTACCTGCAATATGGTGAGAAACCCTGAAAAAGTCGAAAAATGAAAAAATCACACTGTAGGATTTGGAATATGATTAGAAACCATGAAAAAGTCAAAAATGAGAAAAATATACTGTAGGAGTTGGAATGTGGTGAGAAAAACTGAAAAAGTCGAAGAATAAGAAAATCACACAAGTAGGACCTCCAATATGGTGAGAAACCCTGAAAAAGTCGAAAAATGAGAAAATTACAGAGTAGGACATGGAATATGGTAAGAAACCCTTTAAAAGTCGGAAAAAGAGAAAATCACACTGTAGGATTTGGAATATGATGAGAAAACCTGAAAAAGTCAAAAAATGAGAAAATCACACTGTAGTACCTGGAATATTGTGAGAAAACACAGAAAAAGTCTAAAAATGAGAAAATCACACAGTAGGACTTGGAATATGGTGAGAAACCCTGAAACAGTCGAAAAATAAGAAAATCAAACTTGTAGTACCTGCAATATGGTGAGAAAACCTGAAAAAGTCGACAAATGAGAAAATCATACTGTAGGACCTGCAATAGGGTGAGAAATTCTGAAAAAGTCAAAAAATGAGAAAATCACACTGTAGGACTTGGAATATGATGAGAAAACCTGAAAAAATCTAAAAATGAGAAAATCACACTGTAGGAGCTGGAATATGGTGAGAAACCCTGAAAAGTCAAAAAAAGAGAAAAATCACACTGTAGGACCTGGAATATGGTGAGAAAACATGAAAAATTCAAAAAGGAGAAAATCACACTCTAGGACTTGGAATATGATGAGAAAACCTGAAAAAGTCCAAAAATGAGAAAATCACACTGTAGGACTTCGAATATGGTGAGAAACTCTGAAAAAGTCAAAAAATGAGAAAATCACCCTGTAGGACTTGGAATATGGTGAGAAACCCTGAAAATGTCAAAAAATGAGAAAAATCACACTGTAGTACATGGAATATGGTGAGAAACTCTGAAAAAGTCGCAAATTAGAAAATGACAGTGTAGGACCTGGAATATGTTGAGAAAACCTGAAATATTCAAAAAATGAGAAAATGACAATGTAGAACCTGGAATAAGTAAGAAACCCCGAAAATTTTAAAAAAAGAGAAAATCGCACTGTAGGACCTGGAATATGGTGAGAAACAGTGAAAAAGTCAAAAAATGAGAATATCACACTCTAGGACTTGGAATATGGTGAGAAACCCTGAAAAAGTCAAAACATGAGAAATTCATGCAGTAGGACCCAGAATATGGTGAGAAACCCTGAAAGAAGTCGGAAAATGAGAAAATCAGGCAGTAGGACTTGGAAGCTAGTGAGAAACCCTGAAAAAGACGAAAAGTGACAATAACAAACTGTAGGACCTGGAATATGTTGAGAAACCCTGAAAAATTCGAAAAAAGCAAAAATCACACTCTAGGACTTGGAATGTGATGAGAAATCCTGAAAAAGTAAAAAAATGAGAAAATCACACTGTAGTACCTGGAATATGGTAAAAAAGTATTAAAATGAGAAAATCACACAGTAGGACCTGGAATATGGTGAGAAACTCTGAATAAGTCGAAAACATGAGAAAATCACGCAGTAGCCTGGAATATGGTGAGAAACCCTGAAAAAGTCGAAAAATGAGAAAATCACGCAGTAGTACTTGGAATATGGTGAGAAACACTGAAAAAGTCTTAAAATGAGAAAATCACACTGTAGGACCTGGAATATGGTGAGAAACTCTGAAAATGTCGAAAAATAAGAAATTCACACTTGTAGGACCTGCAATATGGTGAGAAACCCTGAAAAAGTCAAAAAATGAGAAAATCACACTGTAGGACTTGGAATAAAATGAGAAACCGTGAAAAAGACAAAAAATGACAAAAGTACACGGTAGGAGATGGAATATGGAGAGAAACCGTTAAAAAGTAGAAAAATAAGATATACACACTTGTAGGACATGCAATATGGTGAGAGACCCTGAAAAAGTCTTAAATGAGAAAATCACACTGTAGTACCTGGAATATGGTGAGAAACCCTGAAAAAGTCCAAAAATAAGAAATTAACACGTGTAGGACCTGCAATATGGTGAGAAACCCTGAAAAAGTTGAAAAATGAGAAAATCACAGTGTAGGACTTGGAATAAGATGAGACACCCTGAAAAAGTCAAAAAATGAGAAAATTTCACTGTAGGACTTGGATTAAGATGAGAAACCCTGAAAAAGTTGAAAAATGAGAAAATCACAATGTAGAAGATGGAATATGGTGAGCAATCCTGAAAAAGTCAAAAAATGAGAAAATCACACTGTGGAACCTGGAATATGGTGAGAAACTCTGAAAAAGGCGAAAAATTGGAAAAATCACACTCTAGGACTTGGAATATGATGAGAAACCCTGAAAAAGTCAAAAATGAGAAAATCAGACTGTAGTAGCTGGAATATGGTGAGAAACATGGAAAAAGTCTCAAAATGAGAAAATCACACAGTTGGACCTGCAATATGGTGAGAAACACTGAAACAGTCGAAAAATAAGAAAATCAAACTTGTAGTCCCTGCAATATGGTGAGAAACCCTGAAAAATTCCAAAAATGAGAAAATCACACTGTAAGATTTAGAATATGAGGAGAAACACTGAAAAAGTCAAAAAATGAGAAAAATACACTGTAGAAGCTGGAATATGGTGAGTAAACCCTGAAAAAGTCGAAAAATAAGAAAATCACACTTGTAGAACCTCCAATATGTTGAGAAACCCTGAAAAAGTCTTAAAATGAGAAAATCACACTGTAGGACTTGGAATAAGATGAGAAACCCTAAAAAAGTCGAAAAATGAGAAAAATACACTGAAGGAGTTGGAATATGTTGAGAAACCCTGAAAAAGTCTTAAAATGAGAAAATCGCACTGTTAGACCTGGAATATGGTGAGAAACCCTGAAATATCGAAAAATAAGAAAATCAAACTTGTAGTACCTGTAATATGGTGAGAAACCCTGAAAAAGTCAAAAAATGATAAAATCACAATATAGGACTTGGAATAAGATGAGAATCTGTGAAAAAGACAAAAAAATGACAAAAACACACTGTAGGAGCTTGAATATGGTGAGAAACCCTGAAAAAGTCCAAAAATAAGAAATTCACACTTGTAGGACCTGCAATATGGTGAGAAACCCTGAAAAAGTCGAAGAATGAGAAAATCACACTGTAGGAGTTGGAATATGGTGAGAAACCCTGAAAAAGTCGAAAAATGAGAAAATCATGGACTAGGACCCAGAATATGATGAGAAACACAGAAAAAGTCTTAAAATGAGAAAATCACACTGTAGGACCTGGAATATGGTAAGAAACCCTGAAAATGTCGAAAAATGAGAAAATGACACTGTAGGAGCTGGAATATGTTGAGAAGTCCTGAAAAAAGCCAAAAAAAAAAAAAAAAAAAAAAAAAAAAAGAAATACAAACTTGTAGGACTTGTAGGACTTGCAATATGGTGAGAGACCCTGAAAAAGTCTTAAAATGAGAAAATCACACTGTAGGACTTGGAATATGATGAGAAACCCTGAAAAATTCAAAAAATGAGAAAATCACACTGTAGTACCTGGTATATGGTGAGAAACACTAAAAAAGTATTAAAATGAGAAAATCACACTGTAGGACCTGGAATATGGTGAGAAACCCTGAAACAGTCCAAAAATAAGAAAATAAAACTTGTAGTACATGCAATATGGTGAGAAACACTGAAAAAGTCGAAAAATGAGAATATCACACTGTAGGACTTGGAATATAGTGAGAAACCCTGAAAAAGACGAAAAATGAGAAAAATTACACTGTAGTACATTGAATATGGTGAGAAACACTGAAAAAGTCTAAAAATAAGATAAAACTTGTAGTACCTGAAATATGGTGAGAAACCCTGAAAAAGTCGAAAAATGAGAAAATCACACTGTAGGACTTCGAATATGATGAGAAACCGTGAAAAAGTAAAAAAAATAAGAAAAATACACTATAGGAACTGGAATATGGAGAGAAACCCTGAAAAGGTTAAAAAATTAGAAAATCACTATTGTAGGACCTCCAATATGGTGAGAAACCCTGAAAAAGTTGAAAAATGAGAAAAACACACTGTAGGACCTGGAATATGGTGAGAAACACTGAAAAATTCAAAAAATGAGAAAATCACACAGTAGAACCTGAAATATGGAGAGAAACCGTGAAACAGTCGAAATATAAGAAAATCAAACTTGAAGTACCTGCAATATGGTGAGAAACCCTGAAAAAGTCGAAAAATGAAAAAATCACACTGTAGGATTTGGAATATGATGAGAACCCATGAAAAAGTCAAAAATGAGAAAAATATACTGTAGGAGTTGGAATGTGGTGAGAAAACCTGAAAAAGTCGAAGAATAAGAAAATCACACAAGTAGGACCTCCAATATGGTGAGAAACCCTGAAAAAGTCGAAAAATGAGACAATTACAGACTAGGACATGGAATATGGTAAGAAACCCTTTAAAAGTCGGAAAAAGAGAAAATCACACTGTAGGATTTGGAATATGATGAGAAAACCTGAAAAAGTCAAAAAATGAGAAAATCACACTGTAGTACCTGGAATATTGTGAGAAAACACTGAAAAAGTCTAAAAATGAGAAAATCACACAGTAGGACTTGGAATATGGTGAGAAACCCTGAAAAAGTCAAAAAATGAGAAAAATCACACTGTAGTACATGGAATATGGTGAGAAACTCTGAAAAAGTCGCAAATTAGAAAATGACAGTGTAGGACCTGCAATATGTTGAGAAAACCTGAAATATTCAAAAAATGAGAAAATGACAATGTAGAACCTGGAATAAGTAAGAAACCCCGAAAATTTTAAAAAAAGAGAAAATCGCACTGTAGGACCTGGAATATGGTGAGAAACAGTGAAAAAGTCAAAAAATGAGAATATCACACTCTAGGACTTGGAATATGGTGAGAAACCCTGAAAAAGTCAAAAACATGAGAAATTCATGCAGTAGGACCCAGAATATGGTGAGAAACCCTGAAAGAAGTCGGAAAATGAGAAAATCAGGCAGTAGGACTTGGAAGCTAGTGAGAAACCCTGAAAAAGACGAAAAGTGAGAATAACAAACTGTAGGACCTGGAATATGTTGAGAAACCCTGAAAAATTCGAAAAAAGCAAAAATCACACTCTAGGACTTGGAATGTGATGAGAAATCCTGAAAAAGTAAAAAAATGAGAAAATCACACTGTAGTACCTGGAATATGGTAAAAAAGTATTAAAATGAGAAAATCACACAGTAGGACTTGGAATATGGTGAGAAACTCTGAAAAAGTCGAAAACATGAGAAAATCACGCAGTAGCCTGGAATATGGTGAGAAACCCTGAAAAAGTCGAAAAATGAGAAAATCACGCAGTAGTACCTGGAATATGGTGAGAAACACTGAAAAAGTCTTAAAATGAGAAAATCACACTGTAGGACCTGGAATATGGTGAGAAACTCTGAAAATGTCGAAAAATAAGAAATTCACACTTGTAGGACCTGCAATGTGGTGAGAAACCCTGAAAAAGTCCAAAAATAAGAAATTCACACGTGTAGGACCTGCAATATGGTGAGAAACCCTGAAAAAGTTGAAAAATGAGAAAATCACACTGTAGGACTTGGAATAAGATGAGACACCCTGAAAAAGTCAAAAAATGAGAAAATTTCACTGTAGGACTTGGAATAAGATGAGAAACCCTGAAAAAGTTGAAAAATGAGAAAATCACAATGTAGAAGATGGAATATGGTGAGCAATTCTGAAAAAGTCAAAAAATGAGAAAATTACACTGTGGAACCTGGAATATGGTGAGAAACTCTGAAAAAGGCGAAAAATTGGAAAAATCACACTCTAGGACTTGGAATATGATGAGAAACCCTGAAAAAGTCAAAAGTGAGAAAATCAGACTGTAGTAGCTGGAATATGGTGAGAAATATTGAAAAAGTCTCAAAATGAGAAAATCACACAGTTGGACCTGCAATATGGTGAGAAACACTGAAACAGTCGAAAAATAAGAAAATCAAACTTGTAGTCCCTGCAATATGGTGAGAAACCCTGAAAAATTCCAAAAATGAGAAAATCACACTGTAAGATTTAGAATATGAGGAGAAACACTGAAAAAGTCAAAAAATGAGAAAAATACACTGTAGAAGCTGGAATATGGTGAGTAAACCCTGAAAAAGTCGAAAAATAAGAAAATCACACTTGTAGAACCTCCAATATGTTGAGAAACCCTGAAAAAGTCTTAAAATGAGAAAATCACACTGTAGGACTTGGAATAAGATGAGAAACCCTAAAAAAGTCAAAAAATGAGAAAAATACACTGAAGGAGTTGGAATATGTTGAGAAACCCTGAAAAAGTCTTAAAATGAGAAAATCGCACTGTAGGACCTGGAATATGGTGAGAAACCCTGAAATATCGAAAAAAAGAAAATCAAACTTGTAGTACCTGTAATATGGTGAGAAACCCTGAAAAAGTCAAAAAATGAGAAAATCACAATATAGGACTTGGAATAAGATGAGAATCTGTGAAAAAGACAAAAAAATGACAAAAACACACTGTAGGAGCTTGAATATGGTGAGAAACCCTGAAAAAGTCCAAAAATAAGAAATTCACACTTGTAGGACCTGCAATATGGTGAGAAACCCTGAAAAAGTCGAAGAATGAGAAAATCACACTGTAGGAGTTGGAATATGGTGAGAAACCCTGAAAAAGTCGAAAAATGAGAAAATCATGGACTAGGACCCAGAATATGATGAGAAACACAGAAAAAGTCTTAAAATGAGA